>NC_134225.1:24255262-24325262 GCF_965140235.1 Caretta caretta
CTAGATTTTCCTGCTAAGACTAAGGGAACACATTTTTCCATGGACAAAGCTGTGTCTGCAGTGGGTTTTAATATAGTGCTCAGGTGTGTGCTTTTTCCCCACACCCTGACCAGCCTGGCTATGTCAGCTTAACTTTTAAGCGTAGATCAGGCCTTAGGATCTTTGGTTCCTGTTGACATTCCCATTCACCAGCAGATGCTGTTGTCTCCAAAAGTTATGAAAGTAAATGTACTCTGATTTTGTTAATTGAGAGTAGGGAAAAATCCCATTGTGTAAAACAATATAGCTCAACTTCTTGGTTAGAATTTTGAGAATCTTAATTATTTATTTCAGACTCACCTCCTCTCCAAGATCTCCATCCCAGAAAATCAAGTGGTTATAATTAACCCCTCACTACCTGTAGAAGAGGCTGCTTCAGACTATGCTGAGAAGTTAAAAGAGGTTCAGTGGAAAGTTTTTGTTTTGTATATCCAACTTCTTCAAGTAGGAGTGAAAGTCACTAATTTACTAAATAAGTTCCCCAGCTGTGTTACCAATAACTCTTGCTGGTATTCAAACAGAGAATTTTAAACAATTTTCTTTTTATTGCTAATGTTACTTGCTTTCTTCCTGCACTTCAGTTAGCTAGGAGAATTAATTCAGACTAGTTTTCACGTATTAACATGAAGTTTTTGTTTCTAAATTGGCAACGCTGGAGGGGAATGTTAATGTTCCTCACACACCCAGGAATGTGCTACTTAAAATGCAGAAAAGTCAGTAAAATGTTTGTTAATCATAGAATCTGTAAAACCTTTATTTTTTGCGAGTACAAAACCTAAATTCAGTCCTATTGTCCAAAATTATCTTTCTGTAATAATCCTTGTGCTCCAAAGTGATGGACTGCTTATAATCTTCCCAAAAGTCCCCACATAATACTGTTGGAACAAACTTATACAAGTTTCAGAGTGGTAGCTGTGTTAGTCTGTATCAGCAAAAACAAAAGGAGTCCTTGTGGCACCTTAGAGACTAACAAACACCTAGTGTGAGGTCAGTCTAAGAGATGATTCAATTGACAGCAGGATATCCAGGGAGGAAAAATAACTTTTGAAGTGGTAATGAGAGTGGCCCATTTCAGACAGTTGACAAGAAGGTGTGAGTAACAGTAGGGGGAAATTAGGTTTAGGTTTTGTAGTGACCCAACCACTCCCAGTCTTTATTCAGGCCTAATCTGATGGTGTCCAGTTTGCAAATTAATTCCAGTTCTGCAGTTTCATGTTGGAGTCTGTTTCTGAAGGTTTTTTGTTGAAGAATTGCCACTTTCAGGTCTGTTATTGAATGATCAGGGAGATTGAAGTGTTCTCCTATTGGTTTTTGAATGTTATGATTCCTGATGTCAGATTTGTGTCCATTTATTCTTTTGCACAGAGACTGTCCAGTTTGGTCAATGTACATGGCAGAGGGGCATTGCTGGCACATGATGGCATATATCACATTGGTAGATGTGCAGGTGAACGAGCCTCTGATAGTGTGGCTGATGTGGTTAGGTCCTATGATGGGTTTCAGAGTAACAGCCGTGTTCGTCTGTATTCGCAAAAAGAAAAGGAGTACTTGTGGCACCTTAGAGACTAACCAATTTATTTGAGCATGAGCTTTCATGAGCTACAGCTCACTTCATCAGATGCATACCGTGGAAACTGCAGCAGATATTATATACACACAGAGATCATGAAACAATACCTCCTCCCACCCCACTGTCCTGCTGGTAATAGCTTATCTAAAGTGATCATCAAGTTGGGCCATTTCCAGCACAAATCCAGGTTTTCTCACCCTCCACCCCCCTACACACAAACTCACTCTCCTGCTGGTAATAGCCCATCCAAAGTGACAACTCTCTTCACAATGTGCATGATAATCAAGGTGGGCCATGGTGTCCCTTGAATAGATATGTGGACAGAGTTGGCATCGTGGTTTGTTGCAGGGTTTGGTTCCTGGGTTGGTGTTTTTGCTTTGTGATGTGTGGTTGCTGGAGAGTATTTGCTTCAGGTTGGGGGGCTGTTTGTAAGCGAGGACTGGCTTGTCCCTCAAGGTCTGTGAGAGTGAAGGATCGTCCTTCAGGATAGGCTGTAGATCCCTGATGATGCACTGGAGAGGTTTTAGTTGGTGGCTGTAGGTGACGGCTAGTGGCCTTCTGAATAAAGACTGGGAGTGGTGGGTCATGACAAAACCTAAACCTAATTTCCCCAATACTAATTTCCACCTACTACTCACACCTTCTTGTCAACTGTCTGAAATGGGCCACTGCCATTACCACTTCAAAAGTTATTTTTCCACCCTTGGTATCCTGCTATCAATTGAATTATCTTGTTAGACTGAACTCACACTTGGTAAGGCAAATCACATCTTTTAATGTATTTATACCTGCTCCTGTATTTTCCACTCCATGCATCTGATGAAGTGGGTTCTAGCCCACGAGAGCTTATACCCAAATAAATTTGTTAGTCTCAAAGGTGCCACAAGGACTCCTCATTTTTTTAATTTAACAAGATCACTCCTGAGTTGACCAAGATGTTGAATTCCCAAAAGAAACTGGGGAGGCCATCTTGGGAACCCAGGAATTGGTGTCCACTTGCATAGACTGGAATGCTGATAAGATTAAAGAAATTTAAGTTGTTCATTTTTATGTTCTATATGATTTTTTTTAAAAATATCTCTGTGGATGAGATGTGTTTACTGTGGTGTATATGTGGTGCTTGTACTCAGGGAGGGGACTCTTTAGCTGGTGAAGATGGTGTGTGTTAGTGGGGAGACTTTCTAGTGGAATGTGTATGCTGTTTTTAAACTAATGATGTATAATGTGTTTGGTTGCTAAATCAAAGGTGTACAACCTACTGCTGAACTTCTGCCATTGTAACCCAGCTGCATTCTGTGACAGTGTGTTCAGTTGTGAGATGCCAGAAAGCTGTATATGTGAACAGAAATTCATTGCAGCGTATGAGCGCCCTGTGTTCAGCAGCTGTACACCCTTATTCCTGATGTGATTTATACTTTTGCAGTGATATCTCCTTTTTCTGTTCAGTGTCCTAATTTATGCTTTCCTCTGTCTGGGTTTTTGTTCCTTCTTGCAGGCTTTTCAAGGTGAAAACATGCCTGTCTTTGATCTGCTGATTTTGGGAATAGGGCCAGATGGTCACACCTGCTCCCTATTTCCAGACCATCCCCTTCTGCAGGTGATTTTACAGACCCAGGGAGTGGATACTGTATACTGGGATAAGAATGTGCATTTTGTTCACAACTGTGACAGGGCTTTTTTTCCATTCTAGTTTGTCTCTAGGTGGTAAGTCTGAGTGCATGCGTGTGTGGTTGTTTTAAGAGTTTGATGAACAGCTCTGAGTTATGGCATTAGAACTTGGCAGTTGCCAGTATTTGGAATGTGATTTTTAAAAAAGGAAAGTGGGAACAAGAGGAAAAGCAGATGGACTTTGACTCTTTCCTCTTCACTTAGCCCTGATCCTGCAATCTGATTCATATGGGTGTAACCCTGTGCCCATATGGAGCCCTGTTGACTTCAGTGGAGCTATACATGGATGCATGAGTCTGCCTAGAAAACTTTAATGTTGATTAATGCTGACCAGGATCTGAGGCCTGATAATGATCTTTGGTCTCCTTTTACTGGCTGCTTAGTCATAGTCAAATAGCACAAGCTTGAGTTTGGTGAGGCTGTCCTTTGCTTTGACTCCTATCTCTGCACTATTCTGATCAATTTTCACACTTCGGCTTTATTTTTCATGGCAGGAAAAAGAGAAGATAGTTGCCTCTATTAGTGATTCTCCGAAGCCACCACCTGAGCGGATAACTCTAACATTGCCTGTTCTGAATGCAGCACGGACTGTTGTGTTCGTTGCTACAGGGGAAAGTAAAGCTGCCATCTTAAAGGTAAGGTTTAAAAATGAAGAAAATTGTTGATTGATGAAAACCCAAAATTTAACAAAAACAATCCATCCATTTAGTTAAAGCCATTTCCCACTGAAAAAACATTATGATGGAAAATTTTTGGCCAGTTCTAGAGAGTTTGTTTGGCATGGTGAACGCTTCCATGACTGTCTCATTGCACTATGATCTCCCTGGATTAGTGGGACTGGCAGTGCTAATGCCCTGTTTCTTTGCACAGCGTATTTTGGAAGGCGATGAGGAGAACCCTCTCCCTGCTGCTCTTGTCCAGCCTCATACTGGGAAGCTGCACTGGTTTCTGGATGAGTCTGCAGCCAGGGAGTTGACTGTTCCCTTTGAGAAGCACTCTATCTTGTAGAACCAAATACTTGGCTGGATTTCAGGGTGGCGATTCAGGAGCACTGGCTGCAGTTCCTGCATCGAGCCAGCTCTACAACATTCCAGATTGAGGACTCTGGTCATAGTACTTGAATGTGGCACTAAACTAACACTGTCTTTTGTTTCTCTTTTTTTAAGCAAGTGGTACTTTGTGGAGCACTGTAATAATCAGTGGTCGGGGAGGGGAGCTATAAGACTCTCAAAGCTGGTCTCTAGCTGCAAATGGAAATGTTGGAGATTGCAGAGGTGGACAGTATGATGCAGTCTGTCTTGTGAATGGTTAATGTGGTGTAAAGTGAATGCACAATATTAAAGATGTACATTTCAGTTTTTTGGCTCTTGCTTGTTTTATCTTCAGGTAGTACTTCTTGCTTAAATATCAACTAAAGGCATGATCTTTCAGTCCTTATTCTTGTGAGGAGAGGCTGCAGGAACAGCCTTGTGATTTGGGAAACCCTTGACTCTATTTATACTCCTTTAGGGGAAGTGATGCAGGTAAGGAGATGAAGTCAGAGGTCTGCTAACAAATGTTTCCTTGGAAATACTCCAAACAACTTTGGAGTCAGGATTAATTTTTGTTTCACTTGACAGTTTTGTGGACCCTTTTCAGGATTTGTTCTCTCTCCACTGTTATCTTTTCATTGTCCAGTGGACCTGGTCCATCATAGAACATGGACATCAGTACTACTTGCATGTTTTTGGCCCCTGGTTACACTGTTTGTGAATGGATTCTCTGTGGAGAGGTTCTCTCCTCAGGTTTGCGCTGGCTACTGGCCAGAGTTACCCTGTTTGATTGGTTCCATTATGTTGTGCATAAATCTGGGTGCTACAGGATCGTATATGTTGAAGATCCTCATAGATGCACTTTGTGTTAGTGAGATATGAGAGAACCATACATTTTAGCTTCTTGTCATCTTGCATTTCAGTCAGTCATGGCCTTGTGTCCTTCTGTTCGTCTGTGACTATTTCCGCTGATGTCAGCATTAAATTCTCAGGAACATACTCCTAGGACTGCAGTCAGTCCAGGAGGAAGAATAATCTGCCACAGAGCTGATGAATGTTACATTGGCCTTAGAGCTGCCGCTCATGCTTTTTGTTCTCTGGAACCAAGGCTAGACGCTGGTGATAATACTGCTACTGCTTCACACATATATAGCATCCAAGAGATCATGGATGCTATACACATATATATGTGTAAATTTACACATATACACATATATATGTGTAAATCATATGTGTAAATCCAAGTGATTTACAAAGGGGAATAAATATTATTTAGTCCCATTTTACAGTTGGAGAAACTGAGGCAATGAAGGTAAGTGACTTGCCTTAAATCCACAGCAAAACTGGCAGAGCTGGGAATAGAACGTAGGAGTTAGGATTTCTAAACCTTAGATATCATACATATTATGTAAATGTGATATGCAGAAGCTGGACAGAACTTTGATGGGCATTTGTCTGCAAGCAAAGAGAGATTGAAACCAGTACTATGATCCAGAACATCTACGTCTTCTCCTTCCACGGATGTATTCCTTTCCTTTCATCCAGGTAGAGCTGAGAGAGAGAGCACTGCCAGGGGATTAGGATGACAAGTCTTTATACCTCCATTAATGGATCAAACCCACAGTTCAATGTCCCTTCTCATCAACCAGTCCTGTATAAACATGCCACCTTCTCCCCCCGAAAAAAACCTCCATGCGTCTCCTGCATGGTTCTGGGGCTTCTCCCCGATTTGTGTTCCACAATCTTCTCTTTTTGGGCATGAATTCCAGTAGGCTGGGCAGATTGTGGGGCTTGTTAGTGAGCCGTACTCTTTACCCTTCCATTAAGTTGTTAAAGTTAGTTTACAGAGATCCAGATAGATTCTAACACACTGAATAAAAAATATTCATACCTGGGGTTCTTACCACTCCTTTGCTCAGACTCTCTTGTCTGAAGGCAGCTGCAGTGCACACACTAAACAGGAAACAGATTTACTAACAGTACTGTGAGGAGGAAATGCACCTGTACTTTGCTGCTTCTTCTGACTCTGAGTGAAAGCTGGGTTGGGGGACTTGGAAGCTTTTTTGTTTTGTTTTTTCCCCCAGCCTTTAAGGTCAATCCTCTTGCTTTACTGCTGCTTTCATCTTTCTCTCACTCAGGGTGTGGGTTCACCTCATACTTCCCCCTGTGCCTTGAGCAGTCCCCCTCTGTATCTACCAAATATCTTACCAAATGTTATGTCTGTGAGGTGCTGAATTCCTATCGCCTTTTGTTGGACTGGAAGGCACACAGCACCTTCCAGGATTAGGCACGGAGGATAGACGCTCTTAGGCGCAGAGGATGAGACTTGCTGTCCTTGTAAAGCACCTGGTACCTTTATGCAGCTATGTTAAGTCATTTTTCAGACTCCCTTAATACTATTTTAAATAACAATCCCACCCCCATTAGTAGGGTTCTTATTGCGCATCCTTCACAGAAAAGATGCAACTACCTATTTCGCCATGGATTTATTTAAGCAGCATGAGAAAGTGGGGATCTCCTTGGAATTGGGTCTGAATAAAAAAGAACTGAAGTCATATTTTATTCATATTAAACTTGGAAACTAACATAGAGCATGTGTGCAGAATGGGACTTTGAACATCCAGAATCCTGGTTACTGCTAACGCACATCTCTTCAGACACATGAAATGCGCATGTCCTTGCTCAGGACTCTTACAAGCTGGATGTTTTAATAAGCAGTTTTTGAGCTACCCAAGTTCTCAGAAAGTGTCTGGAAACAATTCCTCTAATATACTGAAGAAGCAAGTTTGTTTCATCTTACCCTCCGATGTTGTGTGTGATGTTTTTTATAGAACATTGTAAGCATGTCTTTTCTTCACATTTGCTGTGTGGTCCTGGATCACCTTTTGGGTGATTCTCAGGCCCCTTTTATATTTGTTCATTTAATCATCCCTACTGCTCTGTCATGCATAAAGGGTTATTTTGCTTTTTATCTAGCACAGGAGCTAATGTAAGTGCTGAATGCTTCAGCTTAAAGAGAGGGTGGAAGATTTCCTATTTCTACATATCCTGGAGGGTATCACTGAAACTGGCTGTCACATAATGTTAAAAGTGGAAGGTTACTGAATTAATCTTAATCAGGAGAAACAAAGTACAGAAGGGAACTGAGAGTTGAGAGCAGGTGCTGAGCACTGACCTGTGGTATTTCTATGCGAAATCAGTCTTTAAATAAATGTTGCTTTCGGTTCAGAAATACTTCAGAAAAGTCCCACAGTGGCACTGCTAGATTCAGTCACTGGTGCTTTGTTTGCAGATGAACTATCTCTGGCTTTTGGTGCAGTTGGAGGAAGCCCATGTGAAATGCTCTGTATGGATGGTGTATAGAAGGCTATAGAGCGGGAGGATGCCCTAAGTGAGCGTAGGACATTCGTGGATAAATTAGTTCATTACAGCCTGTTAGTTTATAGCTCTTGACTCTTCAGCACCTGAAATCCAAATTTTGGTGCAATAGGACTTTGATAGAGAAATCCTTTTTTGTTTCCTTTGCATAGCATTACTTTATAGTAAGTGGAGACAAAATGGGTAAGGTTATTTTTTTATTGGACCAATTTCTGATGGTGAAAGAGACGAGCTTTCAAGCTTATGCAAAGCTCTTATTCAGGTCTGTAAGCAGAGGATTTGCTAGGACAGAAATTGCAATTTGCACTTTGCAGTTTATTGAATCAATCTGGGATTTGCATTCTTCAGTGTAATCAAGGTTCCATCATGTCCATGTTCTGTGAGCTTGTTCCACCCTGTTACAAGAGGGAGGGAGTCTGTATGAGCTTGGGTTATATCAAGCACAGACACAAAAGACACCACACGGTTAACAAAAACAGAACCTCCAAACAGCCTTTTTAACATTAAAGGCTTAAGGATATTTTGAGGCCTCTTTCTGTGTCAGGGTGTGGGTTCATGGACTAAGTGCTGCTGCCCCTTTAAGGCCTGTTTGTGTGTAGGGGTGTGGGTGCAGGGACTGCCGTGAGACAGAAACATTATTTGAATATTTATGAGCTGATGATCTGAAGGCGAGTGTGACAGAAAAAGACAATCCCTGCTGCTCTTGAAGCCTAAAAATCACTTTACCAGGCAGCTCCTCTCTGCCCATGACTCTGACTGGAAGAATTGGAAACAGGCAAGATATTAAAGTGGAAGATGGGAGGAAGGTATTCAAGTCCACTGGATGGAAGACAGCGCAGGTACCTGAGAGGTAAGGAAAAGCTTTGATGATTACCATTTCCAGAGTGATGGTTCCTTTTAAAAATAAAACCATACAATTAGTTCAATGTATAAACATGTAATCTGAGGTGGATGTATCTGCAGGTTGTTGCCTGACATGGAATACGGTAGATTACCATAAATCCAACCCTGGAGCAGGGATGCTGTATAAAGAGGACTGGAGAAGGGGGTTCAAGATTCATCTAGTGGACAACAGCAAGTTGAAACATAAATGTCCCAAACAAGTTATGTTACAGATCTTTCAGATATAGTGGTTACTACTTACTCTGACTTCTGTGCAGGGAAGCTTATGGCAAAGAGATTTGCTACAATAAGGAAAGAAGACTTTCCCCACCTGTTTTCAGGAGTGCAACAACATTTTAAAAAAAAACAAACCAGGAATGAAAATGCACAAGTCCTACAACCATGTTGGGAGGGACAGTTAAAAGATCCTGCCCCCGTGTTTGAACTGTTGTTTATTTGATCACAACATTAAGGCTGGAAAGAAATATGGATCAACAATGTTCTACACAGTGGTCAAATCTAACTTGACATGACATGACAGTCAGGTGAACCTCTGTAACGTAACTTGTGAGTCTTAGTGTCGTATCGGAATTCAAAAGTTGGAGCCTGGCCATCAGTTAGATATCAGCACTCACATTTATGCCAAGCTATAATATATGGTGCTGAGAATCCATGCTTGCCAGCAGAGCTGATGAGTCTTTTATGAGCACAGAGGCACCAGTAAAGTTATCACATCTGTCTACATTGCTCCAGCTGTACATCACAACCTGGCACCATATGTGAGTATCTATCTGATACTGAATCACTAAGGTTCCCATCCTGGTATCAGTCCAGTTTGCCTCTGCTCACAAGGGCAGCAGGAGAATTTGTCTGAAAATAGCTGAGTCGTAATCTGAGCCAACAACTCATCTTTGTTTTTAGGGCCTGTCTACACTACAAAACTACCATGTCAGAGAATCTGGTTACAATGCAACTAAGACAAACTTTCATCTTGTAGACAGGAACTGGAACCACATTTTTAATTGTGCAATAATTGTGCTGCAGCCCTATTCTGTCCATGGCCATTTCTCTACTGTAGTGTCGGAGACTCTTTCAGGTGTGTTCCAAGCTCCAAAGTGTTTTACAAACTATATATAGAAGAATCCATTCTCCACTGGGCCAGGACAAGCACCTATGGGTGAAACAAAGCGAGCGTAATGATACTTGGCTTTAAAAGTACAGTGCTTTTTAATGACAGGTTTCAGAGTAGCAGTCGTGTTAGTCTGTATTCGCAAAAAGAAAAGGAGTACTTGTGGCACTGTAGAGACTAACAAATGTATTTGAGCATAGTACTTGTGGCACTTTAGAGACTAACAAATTTATTTGAAGTGAGCTGTAGCTCACGAAAGCTTATGCTCAAATAAATTTGTTAGTCTCTAAGGTGCCACAAGTACTCCTTTTCTTTTAGTGCTTTTTAAGTATTCATTAAGCCTTACAGCTCCTTGTAAGATAGGCTTGTATAAGCCCCATAACTCCCTTGAAAGGTTGGTGGTATTAGTACTAAAATTACTTTTATTATTTTACAGATGGGGAAACTGAGAATCAGAGTTTCACAGCACAACTAGACACAATAGTTTAGGACAGAAAGAAAAGACCTGGCAGCGACCTTTGGGTTATTTGGTTCCCTCTGGAGCATTGAAAAGTAGCACCTTAGGACCAGGTGGGAGTATCCCATGTAACTGCCTGTGACTGTAGGGGTGCAGGTATTGGAGCATCTGTTCTTCTCATTTTATATTTCTGTGATCCTACCTGAGCGAGTTTGAGCAGGCAGGGTGTAATGGTCTGAGCTGCAGTTTGGCCAGGACGCTATTGTTAATGCCTGGGCTCATGCAAACAGCACACAGGACCTTTAGTGACCATGGCTGGACAGAACTTTGGTTTTGTATGTCTAATCCGAACAACTGTTAGTTCTCAGATTACCTTTAAAAACCTCTGGCTTGTAGAGGGTGAGTGAAGGATACAGCAAGAGAGAGAGAAAGAAGTCAGCTGAAGTGACTAGGGTGGTATTTACCTAATGTAAAAACACAGATGTCAAACATCAAGGGGCAAAATATACCCCTAATGCAATTTGATTAACTCCTTCTTAGATACAACAGGGACAGCTATGGCCAAGTTGTTTGTCTTGTGGGGTGGTGTTTCTTCTCTGACATGGGTGTAGCCTCCTCTTTCTAAAAGGATTCTGTCATCCAAACATAATTCCTCGATCACCTCACTTATGGAGATCACTGTCTTCCTCAGTGGATCCCTTTCCCATCTAGGCAATAGCCACCTCTAAGGCTGACAGCAGAGTTGCAGTGTGAATTAACCAGCTGAAGTTGCTGGCTTAAGTTCACCTGTCATGGAGCCCTGTTCTTTTTCTGTTGGGCCAGCAACCCTGGCTAGCATAGACTCGAGGCCGGGTACCTTGCTTGCCCTCTCACTGACTGACTTACAGTGGCGCTGCAGGAGCTACAGTCTCTGTTTAAAATCACTTGGATGTACTCAGTGGCTTTTGTTTTGCTGGGCACTTTGCTGGGAGGTGCTGAGCACCTGCCACTCCCAATAACTTCAGTGCGAGTTCAGTGCCCAGCATCCCCCAGGAGCCTTTATCTAGTTTCTTCTGAAATTAGCCAGTGATGGTTTACTTCAAAATATTATCCATAACCACCATCATCCTGGTAATAAGTGTGTGGAACCACAGGGAAAACAAAATGTAGCTGACTGCATGGGTCACAGCCATTTTTAAAGGACCGTACAAGGTTAAACAAGTAAAATGGGAAAAACACCCAGTGCGGGCAGGAAATAAGAACAGGAGATGCCTTTTGCTCCACAACAGGTTGAGTATTCTCCTGGGTCCCAACTTTAATTAACTTGTGTATTTGTTACATAGAGTGCGTTTGCACATCAGCAGTCATTACTGAATTCTGGGCCAGGGAGACGAGACTAGTTCGTAATCTCTATCTAGATCATTAGGCACTGCTGCCAATGCATGTACAGGGTATCTAGGTCAGGTGAGAGATGCTTATAAGAGAGACATGACTATCCTGAGGTATTTATTATGGTTTCACTAAACACTAGCACATTCGTAGATGTATAGATTCTAAGGCCATTGTGATAATCATCTGACCCCCTATAAAACAGGCAATAGAACTTCCCAAAAATAATTTTTAGAGGAGATCATTTAGAAAAAAATCTGATCTTGATTTACAAATTGTTAGTGTGGAGAATCTACCACGACCCTTGGTAAATTGTTCCAATGGTTAATTACTCTCACTGTTCAAGTTTTACACTTTATTGTCAGCTGGAATTTGTCTAGCTTCAACTTCCAGCCATTGGATCATGTTAGACTTTTCTCTGGTAGACTGAAGAGCTTATTATTAAATATTTGTTCCCCATATTGATACTTATAGACTGTAATCAAGTCATCCTTTAATCTCTTCATTAAGCTGAATAGATTGTGTTTTTAGTCTGTCACTGTAATGCATTTTTTTCTAATCCTTTAATCATTATCATGGCTCTTCTCTGAATCCTCTCCAATTTATCAATGAGTCACTTTGTTAGTGAACTCTCACAGATAAGTCCTTCTAACCTCTGGTGAAATTTCTGCTGTTGCATCATCATCTCCCTGGGCAGGGTGAATGAGCCCACAGGAAATTTTTAAAAAATGAGGAGCCCTCCCATAAAGTGTTGGAGTGAGTGAGGACTCAATCTCAGCTTCTATTTTTCTGTGCAACTTGCTGTAATGATTTGGTGTGATAAAAAATAAGACAGTCCCCCAAGGTTGACTTATCAGTCTCCTAGGTCCTTGGAAGTGGTTGCCTTATTTGCACTATTAAGAGCATGTTCCTGAGGCCCATTTTGCTGGCCTTAGTACAGTGGTGTCAAGCTCTTCCACGCTTATTTCAGGTGCACACTTTTCATATTTTTGCATTTGAGGTAGAGGGCGGGGCACGGGAGGTCTGTTTAACTGACTGCATCTGTTGGCCCTGAAAGTCCCCTGCCTGGTACCTTGTGTTGTCCTTTACACCTGTGCAAAGTAGTTGTAAAATGCTGCTATTCTGATTTGGTAGTAGTTTGCATTCATTTTGCAGAGCTGCAGATGACAACACATATTGGTGCATGGTGATGGAAAAGGAGGTTCATTGGTCATCAGCTATGCTGGGTCACAGATGTGGTTACTCCAGCTAAAGCTGTTTGTGTTACTTTGGCGGAGTAGCTGTGGCAAAAGGAACTTGAAATCTCCACTGCAATCATTGGCTTTACTGGAAATTCCACCATCAAGTCCGTTTAAGCAGCTTTAGTGGTACCATCAAATTCAATCCAGGACTCCATAAAGAGGGTAGTGCAGTAGCATACATTGTCTTTCCTCCCACAAGCTGGCAGACTTTTCCAGCGGTCAGTATGAGCACATCCCACAACTTGTTATGAATTTTTGGAAAGCTACTAATGCTGGCTGAGTGCTCACTGAGCTCACATTTGGGCTGTGAAATACAAAATCTAATTTAGGGTTTGATTACTTTTCTTTTCCATAGTAAATCAGCCAACAGTTCAAAGGCATTAGAATATGCAGGCAACACACACACAATTAGTCTGACAGTGGGAATGGCCTCTGAGTGCCTTTCTCTTGTCCCCCTCCTATATGTGTGTGTGTGTGTGTGAGAGAGAGAGAGAGAGAGAGAGAAAGATGGGAAATGTCTTGTTTTTATACTTTCGTCATTCTTTCCCCCGCTCACTGTTTGAGCCACATTTTTCTCTTTGCCTCTTCATGAGTCTCCAGGCTAAAGGGGGGTGGGCTGGGGAATGTATCACAGGAAATCTTCAGAAATTCATACTGTGACAGCATTGTCCGCTTTGCCTGAGGTCACAATAGAATGCAGGCATGACCTTTCAACAGCTTCTCAGTTATTAGTGAATTTGCTCTCTCGTTTTAATCTCCTCTTCTAGACTATAGAGAGAATCTGTTTGGAAAAGCAATGGCACATAGGAATCTTTTATCTTTTAATTGCATCAGACCCTCTAACATTCAGAGCCATCTTTCTAATGCTTCACTGGTTTTAGAGGAGCAGCCGTGTTAGTCTGTATCCACAAAAAGAACAGGAGTACTTGTGGCACCTTAGAGACTAACAAATTGATTAGAGCATAAGCTTTTGTGGGTGCTTCACTGTTTGCCATTTTCACAGGCTATTTTGGTTGGCTTTTGCTTCCCGCAGTGTAGAAGTACAGCAGTTCAGGAGTGTGATCTAGTGGTTACAATAGGGAACTGGCAGTGGGGGTACCTGGGTTCTCCAGGCTGTGGTTGACCATGGGAAGGTTTCTTCATATTTCTCTGCTTCAGTTTCCCTACTGCAAAATCACACTAAGCTACCTCTACAGTGTGAAGCTAAAATGTCTGGCAATCATATTATGATTTAATTGGGGATTGGTCCTGCTTTTGAGCAGGGGGTTGGACTAGATGACCTCCTGAGGTCCCTTCCAACCCTGATAATCTATGATCTGTGACTGTAGGTTGGAAGAAACCTTCTGGTTCTTCCCATACTAGATGCTGGTGGGGCAATGGCAAGACTCTTCCAAAATAAACTTACTGTCAGGCCAGGGCCTGTAAGCTTTCCGGGATGGGGAGCATCTCGTTCTACATTTGTACAACAGCTACCACAATGGGGTCCCAGTCTTGACTGGGGTCCTTGGGTGCTACCATAATATAAATGTAATAACATCAGAGATGCGATAGTAAATCTTATATCTCAAGTCTGGCTCCTCTGTTGTGGTGCTCCCCACATTCCTCAATGGAAGTAGAAGATTCCTGCCCCGCATCTGCACACCGTGCATCATGTCAGTGTTCCTTGGTCAAAGAAGGTTAGATGGAATCTCTTGTCAGAACCTATCAGTGCTGCTGCTTCTTGCTCAGCTGCAGAAGTCATTGCAGGGTGACACAAGTTTCCTTCCCCCATGCCAGCTGAACATGCTCCTCCTTATGTTTGGTAGGCACACTGTACGCATCAGTGAATAGAGGAACATAAAGGCCTGTAGCATGCATCTCCCAGGCACTTTTAGAGTCAAAGGGTTCCCCAGCATTGGCTGTCTGCATGTTGTTTGTTCTGATTCCTCCTCTGATGAGCATTAGTAGCTGTTAGAATCTGGTTGTAGCCTTACAGTGAACCTATGAGTCTAGAATTTGTGTAGAGAGAGCCCAGATTAGAACTCCCACATTGGGGTGCTCATGAACTTTGGATAAGTTTGGATCTGGATTTGAACTTGTTGGCCTCATCCTTGGCGGCCCACACTGGTAATTCACAAGCTACTGGGTGAAGGAACAATGCTAATCAGACACAGAAGCTTGCATTACCTCACTTGGGAGAGCACTGAAACACCATGGTCATCTCTGTTCTCGCTTCCCAGGTCGCACAGATGCCACAGTGAAGAATTTCATGCCCTATTATCAGAGGCAACTTGCAACCACCTTTCTGAGACGGGTCTCAAAGGAGCTGGACCCGCAAGGCAAACCTGCTCTACAGCTGCTGCAGAGCAAAGTAAGTATCACACCTCCTGTA
The DNA here is from genome assembly GCF_965140235.1 of Caretta caretta. Lineage (NCBI taxonomy): Eukaryota > Metazoa > Chordata > Testudines > Cheloniidae > Caretta > Caretta caretta. The sequence goes on from NC_134225.1 coordinate 24,270,397, forward strand.
CATGACACACTGCCCCTACTACAAACACCTGATCCCAAGGGCACCTTTTCATGGCTCCATTCCCCCAGAAACAAATGATGAAGTGAGCTGTAGCTCACGAAAGCTCATGCTCAAATAAATTGGTTAGTCTCTAAGGTGCCACAAGTACTCCTTTTCTTTTTGCAAATACAGACTAACACGGCTGTTCCTCTGAAACCTGTTCTCTTAGCAGTTGCTGTAATATGGAAACTACAGCTGCTTCTTCCTAGACTCTAGCAGTCTCATGTAATTATTTGCTAGGGTGTAAAAAGAAAAGGAGTACTTGTGGCACCTTAGCGACTAACCAATTTATTTGAGCATAAGCTTTCGTGAGCTACAGCTCACTTCATCGGATGCATACCGTGGAAAATACAAATGTTTTTATACACACAGACCATGAAAAAATGGGTGTTTATCGCTACAAAAGGTTTTCTCTCCCCCTACCCCACTCTCCTGCTGGTAATAGCTTATCTAAAGTGATCCCTCTCCTTACAATGTGTATGATAATCAAGGTGGGCCATTTCCAGCACAAATCCAGGTTTTCTACCCCCCCTCCCTCCCAAAACCCCACTCTCCTGTTGGTAATAGCTTATTGGATCACTGACCTAACAATAGGGGCTTCTTTGGCTTCTCATGCCCTGGAAATAGGTCTTTAGGGACATATTTTAAAATGCAGATTACAATGGTTGATCTGTGTGTGTGTAGGGGCAATTTCTGCATGTCGGAGGCCAGTGGTGGGATGGCTCAGTTCACTTTTGAGGGACTGACTAAAGTTTCAGATCATTCAAAAGGCCTTCTCTTCCTGCACACCACCCCCTCTTTTTCCCTCCCTCACTGATCCCCACTGACTCCTGTAGGAGCTGTGAGCTTGGAGAGAGGACAATGAATGGCTGTTACTAGTGTTCTGGGAGATTTCTTTTTCCCACACACCCCTGAGCTGTTGTCTTCTCCCTGATCTGAAGACAACTTTGTCTTCCTCCCTCATTCTCTCTAGCATCTTGAGATTCTTTAGGGCTATTAATCTGACACATAATTGTGTGTGTTGCTGAATGAATCAAGCATGAGGATACATGCCCTGGTGGCCCGAGCATGGGAATAGGAGGTGGCAACTCCCAAATTCTAATCTTCACTGCTGCCCTGCTGCCACTAGGAAGGTTTAAAAATTGCCACTCTGTGTTACTTGCTATCTTTCATTCCATACTAAAGAAACAAGGTGGGTGAGGTAATATATTTTACTGGACCTACTTCTGCTGGTGAAAGAGAGAAGTTTCCAAGCTTACACAGAGCTCTTCTTCAGGTCTGGGAAGGGTACTCAGAGCATTACAGATAAATACAAGGTGGAACAGATTGTTAAGCATAAGGAGTTAACACATGTTGCAAGAGACCATTCATGGTGAAGTGGGCTGTTAACACCTCTGCATGTCTCTCTAATAATCCTGGGATGAACGTGGCTATAACACTGCAATTCCACACTACATACAGTTTTATAATTTTATATACACAGATGGAGCCGATAAACTGTGACCTCTCCTCTGGTTAGACTGAAAGACCTTGTAAGTCCCCTTCAGAGCTACTGACTGTAATTACAGGGCGTGTGTGTGTGTGTGTGTCTGTGTGTTAATGTAGGTGTTTTATTTGCTTTCAGTGTCCGCTAGCTGTCATCGTTCAGTTGTCCCATTATTTTTATTGTGGTAGCAGCCAAAGTCCCCAGTCAGGGTCCCCTTGTGCTAAGCACTGCAGAGACACAGATGACATGGTCTCTGTCCCAAAGAGTTTACAATTGCATCTGCACTTTCACTGGGACTTGTTTCCTGTCCTCTCTTATCCATTCTCAGCTCCAGAAGCCACCTGATGCTCTTCTGCATGAGGGATTCCTGATGCAGTATACTGGGGACACCTGCAAGTGGAAGAAGAGTTATTTAATTTTGCTGGGAAACTATACCCTGGAGTGGTTTGATAGTAAAGAGGTAAATGTGCTACTTCAGCTGCGTTTGTCCCCACTTTATGGGTTGTAAAATGTATATGGATCTTACATACTCTTACCCCATTCAGGTGTGTTTCCTGCAGACACACGTACACCCAGACATCTGACAGTGTGTCCCACTGTTTCAGAAAGTTTATGTTCTGCGCCCCCTCCTTGCCCAAATTCCTCCTGGCTTATAGGATTACATTCTCCTCCTTCATTTCCTCTCCAAAATGAATGTGTGGTGTTTGTTACACAGCTACTGAATTCTACCTCCAGAGGTGGCTGTATACTGTCAGTGAGTGCAGTTTAGAGAAAGAGACTTGCTGACCCTAAATACTAGCAGCAAGGTGTGTGTGAGGAATTCTGCCCTTGAGCCCTCATTAAGATAGTTCTGTCTGGATTTCTTTTCCAGGCCCAGGGGAGAGGATATAAGCCCAGAGGATCCACCACTCTGTCTGGATACTTGCTGGTGACCTCACTGAGCGAATATACCAGGCTGATTGACAGTCTCTGCCAGGGATTAGTAGGTAAGTCTGTGATGTGCCCCATTTGAGAAATGTGCCGCAACCCAGAAGGGAACAGTGTCTTACTGGCCCCTCACAGCATTACACAAAACAGCGACTTCAAGAACTCTTCAGCAACACCACCTCTAAATAGAAAGGGCTCCATGTCTGAATTCTGGACTTTCTCTTTTTTGTTGTAAGGCTGGCAAAGTCCAACATATAGAAAGAATATTGATTATACATACACAGAGGCTCCATTGCTCATGGGGCTGCTGTACTGTTCAAAGTTAGAGACCACAAAATAAATCGAACATGCTGATGTCTCTAAAACATAAGGTTTTCAGGACCTCATGCTGTTTAAACCTGTTTCCTTTTTGCCATGCTGTTCTGTCCCTCCTTTTTCTCTCTTTAGAAGGAGTACATTTAGTACTGTTGGTGGGTTACAGGGCTTTATTCAGCCAGATGAAGAACCCAGGTTTCACAGTGAAGTGACATGAAATTAGAAGCAGATGCAGAGAGATGTTGCCAATCCCTGAACTCATTTGAGACAGCTGCTCTGTTCCATTTCTCAGTGCTACTTGCCAGCTCTGAAAAGAAAGTGGCAATGTGCCCTAAAAGTTCCATCTATTTGTAACGATATGTAAAATCTTTTTATTTCATACAATACAAATTAAAAATTTCTAATGAAGCAGGAATTTTTCCTGTCTGCTGAAGAAAGGAAGTGAGACTTCAATAATCACTTTCAGAACAGAACAGATTTTGTTAATGGCAGAATAGAAAAAATCCTTAGTGTACAATTTTGGCACAATATTTTCTAGTAAATACTAACTACAAAAATGAACATGCCTTAAAGTGACTGTGCAAGTCTCTAGCCTAACTCAGTGCATTCAGATGTCTCAAATTATGGGCCGAATCTTAGCAGGTAATGATCACATGTAGTTCCCTCTGACATCTTAGAAGTTGCTGGTGCTCAGGTGTCTGTCAGCAGACAGGATTTCTTTCTGGCAGTAAAATGGCAGCTGTCAGTGAGAGACACTAGGATCATTAAGAGCTGTGGAGACATTACACAGTATTTCTATAAATAATTCTAACTTGTTGGAAGCATGTTCTGTGCTTTTCTTTTCAAGTTGACTACACCCACCAAGACCCCTTAAATGGGCCTCCAGAAGAGTTTCTGCTGTTCCTTTACCATCCGTTCCGAAAGTCCTTCTGTTTCTGCACAAACTCTGCAAAATCCCAGCACACCTGGAAAGCCATCCTTCAAGATGGGATCCGATATTGCAGCACAGGTAACACCTGGAAGCGCCTGCATCACTGGACCTGAGGCAACATCTACAAATGGGGCTGACCACAGGAGTTTGCTACTGACATGAGGATCCTTTCCTAAAATTGTGTGGAGTCCATTCAGTGAGGCATCACCTGTGAATTGAGGGCCCAGTGAATCAGATACGAATGTGATACTGATGAAAGTCCAAAGAGTGTAAAAATTTCCTACATTTTCTATTCTTCCCTGGATTGAATTTATGGTTTTTAAATTTGAGCAAGTTCAGGCAGTTAGGCTTTCATTTCTTTAAAGGGAGAGGCTTGTGCATTCAGATCCACAAAGATTTCCAGAGGTTCTTCCCCCTTCTTTGTTATTAGTGTAATGTTAGTCTCTATCATAGGTTTTATATAGCACTCATTGCCATAGCATTTAAGCACTGCTTGTAACCAGCAAGCTTAGTTACATATAGCCAGATTTGGGTGTGCTAAGAGTGGATTGGACTTTTCTGATTAACCTCAGCTATGTTGCTGGGACTAACTTGTATTTCGGGTTCAGTTTTACAGAGACAGGACTCCTTTGAAGTAGAGGCTTTCCTGGAAGCTGTGCGATTTTATAGGCAAGAGAAAAGTAGTTACGGAGCAGGGGATCTCCTCCTGGGAACAGAGCCTGAGGTTTGTAAAGTGCTGAGCATTCCAAAGCTGGAGTATTTAATACATGCTCTGTGCTGGTAACTTGATGAAGATGGTCTTTTTCTTTGGGTTTAGATTCTCAGTAATGTGCTGATGGAGGATTTGCTTCCAGTGCTGCAGTCTCAGGTCCCCCCAAATCTCAAAGGGTCAGAAAGTAGGAAGAAACAGATCTGGTGCCAGGTAAGTCAACAGAGCAATGCTTACATCTAAACCCAAACAGTGATGTTTCAGGAACTAATGAGTGACACTCAGCTAACTTTTTAGACTATGGTTTCGGAGAGCACATTAGGAGTTTGTACTTTGCTCTGCGACAGACAAATAAACACAAAGAACAGCTCCACTAGCTACTGCTCTCAAAATCCAACTCACAGCCTCTGCCTTTCATGTCTCCTGTGAAACTGCTGCCTTTGATGTAGTGTGTTGTGCAAAATTTAAACGGGGTATTTGTGGGGAGTGAAGAGCGTCCTGCTGTCTACATGTAGCTACCAAGTAAATGATGCCCCAGGAGTGATTGGACTGGCCTTTGAGTTGGGTCAGCTGGCTCTGTAAGAGTCAATTAGAGCCCCATGCTTACAGATGTAATATAGGTAGAAGACAGTGCACAAATCAGCTACAAGCAGAATGACCTGACAAAGACTGTGCACCCAGCAGCACAACCAGAAACTTCTCCTGATCTCTGCACCTGGCCTGTATGATGCCTCTTATTTTTCCTGTTTTCTCCTCCCCTTTTGCTGATCTGGTCCCTGCTCTGGGTGGTCAGTTCCTAGAGGAGGTTTATACATTGGTCCTCAGCCAGGTCTCCAGCGAATTCCTGGATTTTCAGAGGGAGAATGAGAAACTCCACATTCAATTGGAAAAGAAGATTCGCCCTGATCTGGATCAGATGCTGATTTTAAAGGATCAGATATCTATAAAACTCCAAGGTTAGAGGAAAGGGGGTGAAGGGATGGGGTGTTTGGTTCTCTTCTGTTAATCCACGGGATTTACTTTGCTTTAGAATTCTAACTCTCTCAATTGTATTTGAAATTTTAAGCAGCGTGTGCAGCATTATCTGCCACTGGAGAGGTTGGATTGGGGGATGAGTTCATTATGTCGTACTGTTTTATGTGAATCTTGATTACAGTATTTATGATTAGATGCTATTTGATGGGTACCCTAGATTCACAGAAACTGCGGGGATGGGCACATCCGAAATAAAGGATAGGTGGATGGATGAGTATTTCACATTCCAAGACCCTGCAGTTGTCTCCTTGAGCCTAATTAATCCAGGGCAAGCTGATTTCCGCTGTGACTCTGTCAGGCTAATTGAGGGGTTTCTACCTTGGCAGCGGTGGTCCAGAGCTCAGTGGAATCCTGCTGTCGCCAAGGAGTAGAGCCTGACCTGGACTGTGTGATGGAGGAGCTGATATGCCCCATCAGCTTAGGATTTGACGTGGTGCGTTCGCTCTTCACAGACAGAATTGATGAGATGATCAGACATGTGCAGAGTTGGCCTACCACTGTCTTCCAGGAAGAGGTAAGATATAGACGATATGACAGAGGGACCGTTTTGTCTTATTCCCCTGGAGACCACATTACATGTCTGCTTTCAGTATTGTGGATGGCAACTTAATTCCATCTGTCCCATAGATCCCGGAACACCAGTGATCCACCTACTCCAGTATCCTGCCTCCAACAGTAACCAATGTATAATAACTTGTAATCTCCTCATCACAATGATGTCTCTGAATTGTGCAGGTCTGTACAATGGGAGGAAAATTCTCCCTGACCCCCAGCTAGAGAGGAGATTATGCCCTGAACTGTGCAGATTGTGAGCTCTTGTAACTTTCACCTAGCTGCTGTTGTAACTGCACAGTGCAATTCATTCAGGTCAGTGCCACATGCTGTTTTGAATGTGACTACACCACAGAGGCAGCTTGATAAAGGGAGGCAACTTTGTTAGACAAGAATATGGCTTCTGAACTTGTCTCAGAGTCTGCTCGATATTCCACTGCCTGTTCATGGATCACCCATAAACAGGTTTTGTGGGACAAACATGGCTCCAGAGACAAGTAGTCAATGTCCTTCTGCAAAGAGATGCCTTCTTTTCAGTTTTATATTGCTTGGACATGGATAATGGCTTTAACTCAGATCCTTTCCCATAAAATATTAATTCTTAGCATGTAGGTAAGCTTTCACTGCCTCTAGGCACTGTACAGACCTTAACTAGCTGACTACTTGTCTGATGCAGATTCTCACACTTGGGGAAATGCCCTGGAAACCTGAATTCATGGAGCCATGTTACGAGAAGGCTAATCTCTACAAAGACAGTCTGCAGGGACTGAAGGAAAGATTTGGCTTTCATGGTGTGGCAAGTTTAGTCCTCAGAGCCCAAAACCTCATGCAGCAGGTAAGTGGTGATACTTTGAGAGAACAGATTGGGGTGAGGCAACCTCTTAGTGGAGATGAAGGGAAGGGGCAGTGCATTCATTCCCTGAGTGTTAAGCTCTGAGCTGATCTATTTTTACCTTTAATTTGTGTGGGGTCTGCTTTTTCCCTTGGGCATCAGCAGGGTATGAAGAGATTATTTAACCGATCTTAGAGAGAAAGCAGGCTGCATTATCCAGAGGGTGGCTGCTGAAGACGTGGAACTGAGTCCTGACTGTGGTCTCTGAATGTGCTGGCTCCCCTACTCATCTGACAATTTTTTTCTTTTGTAGCTAATGCAGAATTCGGTCCATACATTCCACCAGCTTTCAGAGCAACATCTGAGCTTGGCAACCAACCACAGCCAAATCACCCAGACTCTGGAAAAGATCAAAACTCGTGTGCTGAAGGTAAGGTGTGTGATATTCTTACCTTCTCTTTGTATAAAGTCCTATTTCTTTGGATCATATTCTCCCTGCACTTGTTGACTTTTCTGCTCTGTGTGCTGCCTTGGACACTGTGTTCCTCACATGATCCAGTCCTGAGCTGCTCTAGGTGGACAAATGCAGAAGTTGTTGTGGGGAAGTTTCCTGACTGTTGCGCTGATTCCTTTTTCAATTTGGTTGTGGTTGGTTTTCAGAAATTTGACTATGACAGCAGTTCCACCAGGAAGCAGTTTGCACAAGAGTGGCTGGTTCAGATCTTTCTTCCCTTTCTGCTGAAGAATCTGGAGCCCAGATGTAAACTGGTGAGGCCTGATTCTGAATGAAGGTGAAGGGACCCAAACCCCATAGTGAACTGATGAAGCTCATACAAGCTGATTTTATCTTATCAAACTATTCCATTTTATTCTTCAGAAAAGCTTTGCTAGCTCAGTGAACTTCAGGGGGCTGATAGGAGATCCCCTTCCCCTCAGTGACTTTCATAGAATTTAAGACCAGAAGGGATCATTAGATCATTTAGTCTGACCTTTCATTATAGCGTTCCAGAGTGGCAGGGCTGGACTGTGACTCCAAAGAGAGGAGAGGCTTTAAGCAATATTACAGGTTCTTCAGTGCCACCAAAATGCAGGCCACTCTCACCAGGCAGCCAATAAACTCCCTCCAGAGGGCCATGAATCTATTTTTATTTCACATCATGACTCTTACTACCATGTAAATGTTTCCCCAAAATTTTCCATTTCGTTTTATCATTTTTCTGCACTGCTACCAGCCTAACTCAGTACCTTGTACTAGGACAATGGTTAAGTTTGACTCCCTTTGAAGGTAGTCCTGGTGCATGTCAGTGGGCTATTGGTGGTACAGGGCACTGTGTCCTGAAGAGATTTAAACTTTGTCTCTAGTGATCAGGAGTCTGGAAAGCTTGATCCTAAACTTGGTTAACTTTCCCCCAGACTTCTGGGGAGTTTGAACTAATTCCATTGAACACTTTCCATTCTGGCTGTTTAACCATGAGGCTCCACTTTCCTTCTGAACCTGTAAATACACATAAAACATTGTGCAGGACCAGCATTAAAGGTTGGACAGGCAGTTCAGGTGCCAGAAACTACAGGGTGCCATTGGAATTTCAGGTGACTATTTATTCCGAGGTGGGGGCAGAACACCATATCTTGGCTCACTTCAGGTGCTGTGTAATCCAAGGCTGGCCCTGCCTATCTCTGTGTGTGTGTGTGTGTGTGTGTGTGTGTGTGTGTGTGTGTGTGAGGTAACTGATGCTGGCTGATTTCCCTCTCTTCTACCTCCTTTGGTAGGAGCTGCCCAAGTATGAAAATTACGTGTTTGCTGACTTCAGTGGCATCATCAGTGTTGAAAATATTTATGAAGAAATAGTTCTGGCTGTTCTGCAGCAGGCAGTCACCAAAGGTGAGTAGAAACTGGGTTCCATCCTAAAACAGACCAAAGTCAGCACTGTTAGGTCCTTATCCTCTGCTAAAGAGAGGACAGATTATCTTCACCAAAAATGTTTACAGTCGCCAGGCCTGTAACTTCCCCTCTGTTGACTGCTGTTGGCTTTTTTTTAAAGCATTTTGTGATGTTTTGGGGTTCAGTCCAGATCAATAAGGGGTTGTTACCGCCTGCCTTGGAACTTTGCATGCCTTAAATGCTGGGTTGCTGTGGCTCACAGTCCTGATACCAGTTTTCTCACCAGTCTTCCTTTTCCTGCAACAGCTCACTAGCTCTTAGTCACGATCCCCACAGAGTCCAAGGTGCTGGTTTTCCTTGTCTCTTCAGGTGAAGAATAACTTAGGGGCTCTTTTCACCTCTCTGTATAGTCCAGTAAAACTTTGAAAAGTCTCTCTCAAAGTTCATTGACCCTGCTTCATGAGGCAGAAAGTCTTCCTGGGATGTTGTCTTTATCCCTCTCTTCCCTCCCACTGTTCCTCAGACGTTCTTGTTAACTCCTGGAAACGGCCCACCTTGATTATCACTTCAAAAGGTTTTCTCTCCCCCCACCCCACTCTCCTGCTGGTAATAGCTCATCTGAAGTGATCACTCTCCTTACAATGTGTATTTTTTCATGGTCTGTGTGTATATAAAATCTCCTCACTGTACTTCCCACTTTATGCATCCGATGAAGTGAGCTGTACCTCACAAAAGCCTATGCTCAAATAAATTGGTTAGTCTCTAAGGTGCCACAAGTACTCCTTTTCGTTGAAATTAAGTAATCATTTCCCCCATACTTGCTCTTCTGATGATTTTGTTTGCCTGGCATACAAATGTACTTTTCATTGGTCACACGTTGCTCAATTTATATGGGAGATACATTCAAACAAGTGGCACCGCATTCCTTTGTCTGGGGAAAAAACTGTTTTTCATCTCCCCTTGACATGCTTGATTTAAACGCATTTTAGTCATAATTTCAGCACAGCTGAATAATCCTTTCTGGGTTTACTTTACAAACATCATGCAAGAATATTAGTGATGAGAGTGTTATTGGTTTTCCAATGACCTATAACGTGACACCTTTTAGATACAGATTATTACAATGAAGAGTTAGAGTAAACCTGAGCTGGTGAGGCCAGCTGAAACTCACTGCTCGATACCAGGGAGCCAGTTGCCTTCTGGCATGGGAATGCTCTTATGGTCTCTCACATCTATAGGCATCTTTATGCTTTCCTGTTCAAACAACTTTCCATATGTTGTTTGTGGTAAATTCCAGTATTCCTATGTTGAAATATCTTACTTCTGCCTGTCTCCGCATTCTCTTTCTCTTCCCGATCTGATTGTAGCCCAAACATTTCCCACTGGCTAGTGTGGTGGAAATAAAATCCCATTTTACAGCCGTGATGTCATCTCAGGGCTGCATGTTAGTTGTTGCTTTTCAAGTGTTAAAAACAAAAGAGCTTTTATATTCAGGACAAATCGTTAATGTGCTCATTTTAAAGCCAGGCATCCTGCCCATCTGCTTGCTTTGGCTCCTCTGATCAAACCAGCCCCAAAGGCCATTTTTAACTCTTCAAATATGTTTTTTTGTTGGGGATAAGCCAGAGGGAGCATGTGACAGAGCTTTCAAAGCCTCCAGAGCAGTCACAGGGACTTGCTCCTGGCTACCACACTAGAACTGGGGATAACCTGGCTTCCGCCGTGGAAAGAAAAATGTCAAGAAGGGCTCATAAGAACTAGGACACAGGACAGATGGAATATTAATGTAGGGGTGTGTGCTGCACAAGGACTGTGACTATATAGACACATGCAGTAGGGAGGGAACAGGGACAGAGAGCAAAGCAAGATTTGGTATTTCTTTGTCTTACTTTCTGTTGTTCTTTGTTTCAGCCTTGAAAGAGGCTTCAAGTCAAAACAGACATCATCTTTACAGTGACAGCTTCTCCTGTGTTCTGGATAGTGTGGACAACTTGCTGCAGCAGGACAGAGCCCAGGAACACTCTGAAATAAGGACAGGAGCCTTAGGTTGCAATGCCACATCAGACACCATGAACCTCATCTCCTGTCAAGACAGTGAGACGATTTCAGACAAGAAAGCATGGAAATATGAAGGAGGCTCAGCTGGGGCTGCAAATCCTCCCAAAGATAAAGGGCAAATCTGCCCAGTAACTTCCCATTGCCATAAAGAAGCAGAAAAATATTTGAGGGTGTTGCCTGATGGTAGGAATTGGAGACACAAGAAGGCCTTGGAACCAGACATGCGAAGCAGCTGTATTACTGAACCTGCAGGACATGTTGCAGAGAAGACTGAAGTTGTGTCTGAGGCTGAAAACAATATGTGCACAGGAGACCGAAATAAAAACAAATGTAATGACAAGTCATGGAGCCCTTTTGCAAGGAGCAAAGATCTACAAGAGCCACAGAACATCATAAATGAACATTCAGTAGACAAAGTTGCTGTAGAGAAAATACAAGAGGAATGGGGGAGGGCGATGTTTGAGCAAGGCAGTCAAGGGCAGGATGGAGAATTGGAGTTAAATCTAGCTTGGATTAAAGGAGCAGGACAAAGTGGTAAGAATAACCAAGAATACAGAGAGTTATTGCAGGATCAAGAAAGTCCCTGCAAGGAATCTTGTAACTATACTTTTTTTTTGCAAATACAAGCATGTCCAAGAACCAGAGTCCAACCCCAGATAGTACAAATTCTGACAACTCTCAGGCTAACTGTTGGCCTAATACCAATTCATTGCAGGTTATGGGTTTGGACAGAGATACATATAGGGACGATGGAGGTTTAACAGAGGGAAAATTACAAAGATCTGCAACAAATCATGTGGCATCAATTGAGTGGGATGGAGACAAGTTAGGAGAAAATCGGAGCAGTTGGGAAATGCATACAATATCAGTGGGTGAAGGCAAATGCAGGGTGGGGGAAGCTTGCAATGGGCAAATGATCTCACACTGTCCATTTTCTGTGAAAGAAACAGGGGATGCCACTTGGACACACCGACTTCAGGAACATGGTGATGAAATGATTGCAGAATTACATGTCCAAAAGTTGGTTCCTGCGGAGGGTCTGGAAAGAAAGGTCTGTCAGCTGGAGCTAGGGTACAATGCTCAGCAGGAATTCAAGGGGCGTAGGCATGTAGGTGGACTGGCTGAAGGTAAGTCTGTTCCCTTTTTACTCGCTGGAAGCCTGAGACACGAAGATGTGCATGAGGGTCCTGTCCCAGAAATGAACAAGGAGGAGATGACAGAGGAAGACTTCAATGAGACAGATAAGACTAGGAGTACTTGTGGCACCTTAGAGACTAACCAATTTATTTGAGCATGAGCTTTCGTGAGCTACAGCTCACTTCATCAGTAACATCTGATGAAGTGAGCTGTAGCTCACGAAAGCTCATGCTCAAATAAATTGGTTAGTCTCTAAGGTGCCACAAGTACTCCTTTTCTTTTTGCGAATACAGACTAACACGGCTGTTCCTCTGAAACAGATAAGACTGTTTTTCTAGAGTGTCTGTCCATAGCTATTGAAATGGAAATCTTCCAAACAGATCTGCTGGAAATGGATCTCGAAGACAACAGAGACCAGGGAAGTGGTTGTCCTCAAACTGAACCTCTGAAATAGAAGTATGAGGAGCAAGATCTAACTGACATTGACCATCATGGAGCAGAGGGATGGCAAAGCTTAATACACACATTCAACTTTCCTGATACAATGATAGATATTTCATATCCCTATATTAGCAAATAATGGAGAGTGCCAAGGCAACTGAGGCTGTGAAGGGGCTGCCAGTTGCATGGCAGGCGGTTCAGCAGCACTGACCAAGACTTAGTGGGAGATGCAGAGATTTTCAGTCTCAAAGCTTTACGAATGTGAACTGAAAGAACTGGAATTGATCTTGCTTCTCAGAGCAGAAAACTGAGCAAAAGCTGAGGGATTGGAAAGGAATGAACTGCTCCTTTGTGAACATTTTATGTAAGACGTAATATTTATGTGTATCTTAATACCCTTAAAAAGAAAAGGAGTACTTGTGGCACCTCTAAGGTGCCACAAGTACTCCTTTTCTTTTTGCGAATACAGACTAACACGGCTGTTACTCTTAATACCCTTAGGCTCTTAATTCTCACCTTTCTGCCCTTCGTCCTGGTGTGGCTTTTCATTCTATTTGTAAGTGATAATACTGAAGGTGTTTATAAGGGGCCTTCAAGTCAGGGTGTGTACACAATACAGTATTCTGTGGTTTTCTCATGGTACTGATGTCCTGGAAAAGTGTTTCAGAGAGAGACAACAAACATCTGCAGCTACAAAGACTTCACTAATAAACCCTTCCCAGTTTCTTCAAACAGCATACACTGATACAGTTTCTGTCCTGTTCCACTCCCTTTGTGACTCAGGCAGTGCAAAGTGTGTGAAGCCTAGCCTCATTCCCCTAACTTGGGCCTTCCTGCGAGTACAGAGCTGACAGTCAGATCCTGTCACCCTCCTTGGAGCCCCCAGTGCAGTAGGGAGGATGGAGGTTATCAGGAATGGAAGAGGAGTAGCTGGAGTGTGCTTCGCTACAGTCATGCTCAGGTGGAGAATTGGGGCCCCACCCTCTGCATTGCCAAGCACAAACTCAAAACAAAATATCTGCTCCACTGTATCTATCTTCTTTGTATTTGTTTCTTCCAAGGCAGTTATAGTAGGGGAAGACAGTGAAGTGGTGTCATCACTGATATTTTGGGCCCAACCCTGCTGCTGTTGAAATTTAACAGCTCATGGAGTTCAGTGAGCAGGACTGGGCCTATTATGTAATAAGGCTCAATGAGATTCTTATAGTGGCCACAAGGATACCTATTTAATACATTTATTACGTGTTTGCTCAGCTGGACTGAATCACAGAACCTGAAGTTCATTGGAATGGTTGCCGTAACAGAGGTAATATCTGTTTCATATGTACAACTTCACCCCAAAATAGAAGCTACTAATTTAAAACTTCAGATATGTAAAAACCTTTTTAGTGATTTTTTAATAATGTTCATGCCTCATGCTGACCTGTAATTTGCTAAGAGAAGGGAACTCTATCTAGTGTTGTCTTTTCCTAATCCCCACAATGCTGTTAAGCTTTTTAAGTTTTTAAACTTTTATTCCAATATATGGCTTATTATTTAATCCATAAAAGCCTATGTATCTTATACCAACAGGTGTTTACATTTAAGTACTAACATCATTAGATGGTGATGTAAAAAAAAGTAATCTGGTGTATTTATTTGAATAAGCCTATTAACAGTCAAAGCGTGGTGTTTACAAAACCGACACTTTATAATTTTGTGGTTTTCAAAAAGGGAACAAATTCATTCATGTTTCTGTATTTCATAAACACAATCTCTTGTGCATCCACCCCATTGAGATGACTCTTAACTGCTAATCAAATGATACTAAAGATTTTCCATGCACTGAAACTGCACTGATTTATAAGAATCAAGCCGATCACAGGCTTTTAGGATGGAATTACTTTACCATCCACATTCAGTTCATATCTTGCACTTTGAAATTTGGTCTTATTGAAACCATGGTCTTTTAAGACCCCAGTGCTAACCTAGTTATTCATTCTCATCAGTACAGGTTTGTACAATTCCACATGGTCCATTTGTAGGGAACTGAAATTTATGCCTTACTACTTGTTCAAAACACCTGATTTCCAGTTAGAATTGTTTCCACTAGTGAGTGGTGGTGGTTGGTTTTGGATGATATTGCATTTTAGCTGTGTATTTTTAAAGAGAAAATGTAACTGGTGTCAGCTGATACTGACGTTGACCACATGAGTTTAATTTCTTGCAACCCTCTCTCCTGCCACAAGATGGGGGCCAGGAAATAAAGACCACTCTTTAACCAACAGGCCTATGTCTGTCCCATTTCCTGTCTGACATTAAATAGGAGGCAAGATGGTATAGAGTTATTCATAATATTAAGTGATGTGATTAACATCTGTCACATGTTTGTTCTTTCTTCCTTTCCCACCCCCCGTTGAAAAGTGTGTGCAGTGGAATTCTGTTTTGGAATGTTTTTATAATATATATGCACTGTTGAAATAAATGAGCCTACAAATTTAGCCAAAGTGTGAACTCAACTGTAAAAAGTATGTAAAAGTTCATAACCCGTTACAATAACCTATAAAAAGTGATGGGAAAAGGTACAGAAGGCAAACATACTAGGCTAACTCGATATGATTCAAGGACTGTGTTGAACCGAACACTTGATAAAAACAGGAAATGTAGGGCTGGAAGTTAATGAGCCAACTGGTATGTTGGATATTAGGCCTATTGGTGGACAAAATAATGAAGGGATGGGCTATACCCCCTATCACTCCCTTTCTGGGTCCTTAAAAGAAAGATTGTGTGGCGAAAGTATGAAAGAACAGACAGAGGGTTCTGGAATGAGCTTCATCATTGTGGCTGCTGTGTCGTCTCCCCCAACCAGGATCAGGGTGACTTGCTGGGGCCTGGGGCTGAAGCAGAAGCCCAAGGGCTTCAGCTAGGGTGAGGCTTGGGCTTCACTCCCTGGCCCCTGAAGAGGGTTGCAATGCAGTGAAGTTTGAGAACCACTGAAGTCTTATTTCTGGTGGGGGCCTTGTGAGTCACTGCGCACCTGCAGAATCCCCTGTCCCCTGCAGATCCTCCCCCCCGGCCCGAAAATACATTATCCTGGGGAGGTGCTGTAATTACATCTTTTTCCCACCAGAGGCTGCTGTGGTGCCAGAACAGGGCAGGTGGAGCAGCCTGCTGGGGAGAGGCTAGTTCCCCACAGTGCCCTGCCCTTGGGACCATGTGAGGAGGAATGGGGTGAGGAGGGATGGACAGAGTGGGGACCACAGGGCTGCTGGGGAGGTCACAGACTAAGGGTCAGAAGGCTAATGGTGGGGAGACAGACTGGGGCATAGGCGCTAGTAGGGTGACAGCATTCAGCCAGGGGCTGAGTGGGGGTGCAAGGCTACATGGAGATAGGGGGTAGCTGAGTGGGGTATAGGGACATTGGGATGCTGGGAGAAGGGGTGGCTGAGTAGGGTTCTAGGGACACAGGCTTATATGCCTGACTGAATGGGAAATGCTAGGGGTCAGCCAGGGTCTGCGGGGGGGGGGGAAAGCTCCCTAACAAAAAAATCTGTTCCATACATCTCCCACCCACCCACAACAACTGTCCAAGTTCACTCCCAGGCTCCATCCCAGCAATTACTTCCCTTTCCCTCAGCTCCTCTATTAACCCTGACTCCCTCAAGCCTTTGCACAGCTTCTGAGGGATGTGGGAAATAGTGTCTGTATTGTAGTTTAAATTAATTATTACTCAGTTATGTATAAATATGCAGTCAAAAAAGCTAACAATGTTAGGAATCATTAGGTTTCAGAGTAACAGCCGTGTTAGTCTGTATTCGCAAAAAGAAAAGGAGTACTTGTGGCACCTTAGAGACTAACCAATTTATTTGAGCATGAGCTTTCGTGAGCTACAGCTCACTTCATCAGATGTATACCGTGGAAACTGCAGCAGACTTTATATACACACAGAGAATATGAAACAATACCTCCTCCCACCCCACTGTCCTGCTGGTAATAGCTTATCTAAAGTGATCAACAGGTGGGCCATTTCCAGCACAAATCCAGGTTTTCTCACCCTCCACCCCCCCACACAAATTCACTCTCCTGCTGGTGCTAGCCCATCCAAAGTGACAACTCTTTACATAATCAAGTTGGGCTATTTCCTGCATAGATCCAGGTTTTCTCACATCCCCCCCACCCCCATACACACACAAACTCACTCTCCTGCTGGTAATAGCTCATCTAAACTGACCACTCTCCAAGTTTAAATCCAAGTTAAACCAGAACATCGGGGGGGGGGGGGGGGTAGGAAAAAACAAGAGGAAACAGGCTACCTTGCACAATGACTTAGCCACTCCCAGTCTGTATTTAAGCCTAAATTAATAGTATCCAATTTGCAAATGAATTCCAATTCAGCAGTTTCTCGCTGGAGTCTGGATTTGAAGTTTTTTTGTTTTAAGATAGCGACCTTCATGTCTGTGATTGCGTGACCAGAGAGATTGAAGTGTTCTCCGACTGGTTTATGAATGTTATAATTCTTGACATCTGATTTGTGTCCATTTATTCTTTTACGTAGAGACTGTCCAGTTTGACCAATGTACATGGCAGAGGGGCATTGCTGGCACATGACGGCATATATCACATTGGTGGATGTGCAGGTGAACGAGCCTCTGATAGTGTGGCTGATGTTATTAGGCCCTGTGATGGTGTCCCCTGAATAGATATGTGGGCACAATTGGCAACGGGCTTTGTTGCAAGGATAAGTTCCTGGGTTAGTGGTTCTGTTGTGTGGTATGTGGTTGTTGGTGAGTATTTGCTTCAGGTTGCGGGGCTGTCTGTAGGCAAGGACTGGCCTGTCTCCCAAAACTTGTGAGAGTGTTGGGTCATCCTTTAGGATAGGTTGTAGATCCTTAATAATGCGTTGGAGGGGTTTTAGTTGGGGGCTGAAGGTGACCGCTAGTGGCGTTCTGTTATTTTCTTTGTTAGGCCTGTCCTGTAGTAGGTAACTTCTGGGAACTCTTCTGGCTCTATCAATCTGTTTCTTTACTTCTGCAGGTGGGTATTGTAGTTGTAAGAATGCTTGACAGAGATATTGTAGGTGTTTGTCTCTGTCTGAGGGGTTGGAGCAAATGCGGTTGTATCGCAGAGCTTGGCTGTAGACGATGGATCGTGTGGTGTGGTCAGGGTGAAAGCTGGAGGCATGCAGGTAGGAATAGCGGTCAGTAGGTTTTACAACGCACACTTTGCTTCTCTACAAAAGAAAAAGGACACTAAACTTTCTAAACTACTACATGCTACAAGGGGCCACAGCAATGGTTCCCTCACCCCACCTAGCAATATTGTTAACCTATCCAACTATACTCTCAGCCCAGCAGAAGCAGCTGTTCTATCTCGGGGCCTCTCCTTCTGCCCCTCCACCCCCACGAACATGATACAGTTCTGTGGTGACCTAGAATCCTATTTTCGACGTCTCCGTCTCAAGGAATATTTCCAAAATACCTCTGAACAACATACTAATCCACAGAGGTCTCCCTGCCAACACTACAGAAAGAGGGATTCTAGATGGACTCCTCCTGAAGGTCGAAACAGCAGACTGGACTTCTACATAGAGTGCTTCCGCCGACGTGCACGGGCTGAAATTGTGGAAAAGCAGCATCACTTGCCCCATAACCTCAGCCATGCGGAACGCAATGCCATCCACAGCCTCAGAAACAACTCTGACATCATAATCAAAAAGGCTGACAAAGGAGGTGCTGTTGTCATCATGAATAGGTCGGAATATGAACAAGAGGCTGCTCGGCAGCTCTCCAACACGAGTTTCTACAAGCCATTACCCTATGATCCCACTGAGAGTTACCAAAAGCAACTACAGCATTTGCTCAAGAAACTTCCTGAAAAAGCACAAGATCAAATCTGCACAGACACACCCCTGGAACCCCGACCTGGGATATTCTATCTACTACCCAAGATCCATAAACCTGGAAATCCTGGGCGCCCCATCATCTCAGGCATTGGCACCCTGACAGCAGGATTGTCTGGCTATGTAGACTCCCTCCTCAGGCCCTACGCTACCAGCACTCCCAGCTACCTTCGAGACACCACTGACTTCCTGAGGAAACTTCAATCCATCGGTGATCTTCCTGATAACACCATCCTGGCTACTATGGATGTAGAAGCCCTCTACACCAACATTCCACACAAAGATGGACTACAAGCCGTCAAGAACACTATCCCCGATAATGTCACGGCTAACCTGGTGGCTGAACTTTGTGACTTTGTCCTTACCCATAACTATTTCACATTTGGGGACAATGTATACCTTCAGATCAGCGGCACTGCTATGGGTACCCGCATGGCCCCACAGTATGCCAACATTTTTATGGCTGACTTAGAACAACGCTTCCTCAGCTCTCGTCCCCTAAAGCCCCTACTCTACTTGCGCTATATTGATGACATCTTCATCATCTGGACCCATGGAAAAGAAGCCCTTGAGGAATTCCACCATGATTTCAACAATTTCCATCCCACCACCAACCTCAGCCTGGTCCAGTCCACACAAGAGATCCACTTCCTGGACACTACAGTGCTAATAAACAATGGCCACATAAACACCACCCTATACCGGAAACCTACTGACCGCTATTCCTACCTGCATGCCTCCAGCTTTCACCCTGACCACACCACACGATCCATCGTCTACAGCCAAGCTCTGCGATACAACCGCATTTGCTCCAACCCCTCAGACAGAGACAAACACCTACAATATCTCTGTCAAGCATTCTTACAACTACAATACCCACCTGCAGAAGTAAAGAAACAGATTGATAGAGCCAGAAGAGTTCCCAGAAGTTACCTACTACAGGACAGGCCTAACAAAGAAAATAACAGAACGCCACTAGCGGTCACCTTCAGCCCCCAACTAAAACCCCTCCAACGCATTATTAAGGATCTACAACCTATCCTAAAGGATGACCCAACACTCTCACAAGTCTTGGGAGACAGGCCAGTCCTTGCCTACAGACAGCCCCGCAACCTGAAGCAAATACTCACCAACAACCACATACCACACAACAGAACCACTAACCCAGGAACTTATCCTTGCAACAAAGCCCGTTGCCAATTGTGCCCACATATCTATTCAGGGGACACCATCACAGGGCCTAATAACATCAGCCACACTATCAGAGGCTCGTTCACCTGCACATCCACCAATGTGATATATGCCGTCATGTGCCAGCAATGCCCCTCTGCCATGTACATTGGTCAAACTGGACAGTCTCTACGTAAAAGAATAAATGGACACAAATCAGATGTCAAGAATTATAACATTCATAAACCAGTCAGAGAACACTTCAATCTCTCTGGTCACGCAATGACAGACATGAAGGTCGCTATCTTAAAACAAAAAAACTTCAAATCCAGACTCCAGCGAGAAACTGCTGAATTGGAATTCATTTGCAAATTGGATACTATTAATTTAGGCTTAAATAGAGACTGGGAGTGGCTAAGTCATTGTGCAAGGTAGCCTGTTTCCTCTTGTTTTTTCCTACCCCCCCCCCCCCCGATGTTCTGGTTTAACTTGGATTTAAACTTGGAGAGTGGTCAGTTTAGATGAGCTATTACCAGCAGGAGAGTGAGTTTGTGTGTGTATGGGGGTGGGGGGGATGTGAGAAAACCTGGATCTATGCAGGAAATAGCCCGACTTGATTATGTAAAGAGTTGTCACTTTGGATGGGCTAGCACCAGCAGGAGAGTGAATTTGTGTGGGGGGGTGGAGGGTGAGAAAACCTGGATTTGTGCTGGAAATGGCCCACCTGTTGATCACTTTAGATAAGCTATTACCAGCAGGACAGTGGGGTGGGAGGAGGTATTGTTTCATATTCTCTGTGTGTATATACAAAAAGAAAAGGAGTACTTATAAAGTCTGCTGCAGTTTCCATGGTACACATCTGATGAAGTGAGCTGTGGCTCACGAAAGCTCATGCTCAAATAAATTGGTTAGTCTCTAAGGTGCCACAAGTACTCCTTTTCTTTTTGCGAATACAGACTAACACGGCTGTTCCTCTGAAACCTGTGTGTATATAAAGTCTGCTGCAGTTTCCACGGTATACATCTGATGAAGTGAGCTGTAGCTCACGAAAGCTCATGCTCAAATAAATTGGTTAGTCTCTAAGGTGCCACAAGTACTCCTTCACTTTGGATGGGCTATCACCAGCAGGAGATTGAATTTGTGTGGGGGGGGTGGAGGGCGAGAAAACCTGGATTTGTGCTGGAAATGGCCCAACTTGATGATCACTTTAGATAAGCTATTACCAGCAGGACAGTGGGGTGGGAGGAGGTATTGTTTCATATTCTCTGTGTGTATATAAAGTCTGCTGCAGTTTCCACGGTATGCATCCGATGAAGTGAGCTGTAGCTCACGAAAGCTCATGCTCAAATAAATTGGTTAGTCTTTAAGGTGCCACAAGGAATCATTAGGAAAGGGATAGATGATAAGACAGAAAATATATTGCCTGTTTAGATCCATAGTACACCCACATCTTGAATACCGCATGCAGATGTGGTCACCCCATCAAAAAGGATATTTTGGAATTGGGAAAGGTTCAGAAAAGGGCAACAAAAATGATCAGGGGTATGGAACAGCTTCCATAGGAGGAATGATTAATAAGGACTTTTCAGCTTGGAAAGTTAAGGGGCGATAGGATAGGTCTATAAACTCATGACTGGTGTGGAGAAAGTAAATAGGCAAGTGTTACTTCTTCTCATAACACAAGAACTACACGGTCACAAAATGAAATTAATAGGCAGCAGGTTTAAAACAAACAGGAAGTCACCCTGATCCTGAGGGGGGGGGGGACCCAGATCATCACCCCAACAAGCTCCACATGAATCCCAAACACCACCTCGGATAACAGTTACTGTACCATCATCTTTGGAGAGGCTGTCAAACAAGGGGGCTTTTCCTTCTAAGATTGGACTTTAACAGCAGCAGCAGCAAAGACATCTCCAGCCAATCTCAGTTACTTCTGCTCTTTTCCTCAAAAGGACAGTTATTACAGTACTATCTTTGGAAAAATCCAAGATACTGTCAAGCAACATGGACTTTTTCCTTCTGAACGCTAGATACAGCTAAAGAAAAAGGGAATATTGTTAAAACTAAAGCCTCCCTTAACACATTTTAAATTTCAAATACTTTTAACTGTTTTTTCTTCTTTTCTCTAGCTTTAATAAAAGGTTAACATGATTTTTAATGGTGTTTTTGCCATAGTACTAAGTAGGCTGATGACTGTATTTCCAAGTTCTGGACCTATTTAAGCATGTTTAATGTTGTACACTGTCTGGGTTATGTTAACACCTCTGGTGCATTTATTCCATCTAAATTAAACAGAGCACCACCTGGGTGGTTGTATTCTCTCAGAGAAGGCAGGGACAAAGAAACGGTCCTTGCCATTGGAGAAGGTACTCCGTTTGTGATGGTCCTTGTTTGTGGGGGAGTTAATTCTACAGCAGTGGTTCTCAAACTTTTTTTGACCCCTTTCACCGAGCAAGCCTCTGAGTGCGACCCTCCCCCCTTACAAATTAAAAACACCTTTTTATATATTTAACACCATTATAAATGCTAGAGGCAAAGTGGGATTTGGGGTGGAGGTTGACAGCTCCTGACTCCCCCCATGTAATAACCTCGTGATGCCCTAAGGGGCCCCGACCCACTGTTTGAGAGCCCCTGTTCTACACTCTTGGCTGGGACCTCCAGAAATCTGTCTCCTGCACAGATAAGCTTTATTCTCACGGTGTACCCCTGGGGGAATGCTGTGCCAAAATTAAATTCTGCACGCTATTTTAAAATTCCACATTTTTTGCCAAATAATATAATCATGCCAGTTTCAATTATTTAGGTAATTTCAAAATACCTGTCCACCAGTAGGTCTGTAACAACACGGAGAACAAAAAAGGCTCCAGGAAATGTTTTTTGGCCTATAGATTCCTTACTAGGCATAAGAGCGAGACTGGGTCAGGCCCAACCTCCATCGAGCCCAGGCTCCTGCCTGCGGGCAGCTGCTGCCAGAAGCTGCGGAGGGAGGGAACCGAACCGGCCAGTCTCACGCGGGATCCGTGACCCGCGACGGAGAACCGCGGGAGAGAAAACGCCGGGGCCGGGGCGGGAGCGCGCCTCGCCCAGCGGCAGCCACGTGCGCGCCGCCCGGGGCGCGGCACCGCGCCGGGCTGGGAGCGGCCCCCGAGCAGCGGCCGGGGTGGGGGCTCGTGCCCCACCCGCCAGCCCGCGCGCGCTGCACGGAAGCGGCACGTGGCTCACGTGGGGCGGAGCCTGGCCCCATCCCTTTAAGGCGCTACGTGTGGGCTCTCTCCAGCCGCCGGGAAAGGCGAGGGGAGGCTAGGAGGTGTGTGTGCCGTCGGACCCTTTCCTGTCGGCGTGTAAAAATGCTTGTTAAAGGGGAGGTGCTCCTAGGGGGAGACTGTGGCGAGTACCGGGCTCATCTTCCCTTTGCCTTTAATTTCCATTTCCTGTCGGAGGGCAGCTGTGTAGGTCGTCCAGACCCACCATGGCCCCGGCCGCCGGGCTCTGGCGGCGGCTGCTGCTGCTGCTGCTGGCGGCCCCGGGCGGCGCCTACTTCCCCGAGGAGCGGTGGAGCCCGGAGTCGCCGCTGCAGGCGCCCCGGGTGCTGATCGCGCTGCTCGCCCGGAACGCGGCGCACGCGCTGCCGCCGGCGCTGGGGGCCCTGGAGCGGCTGCGGCACCCGAAGGAGCGAACGGCGCTGTGGTGAGAGCCGCCCCCGGGACCCGCCCAGCCCCGGGACCACCGACCCCCGTATCTCCCCCTTGGCATCCCTGCCTAGTCCCCCCCCGCCCCCGGGACCCGCCCAGCCCCGGGACCCCCGCCCCCCGTATCTGCCCCTTGGCATCCCTGCCTAGTCCCCCCCCGCCCCCGGGACCCCCGCCCCCCGTATCTCCCTGGGCATCCCTGCCTAGTCCCCCCCGCCCCCGGGACCCATCGCCCCCCGTATCTCCCTGGGCATCCCTGCCTAGTCCCCCCCGCCCCCGGGACCCATCGCCCCCCGTATCTCCCTTGGCATCCCTGCCTAGTCCCCCCCCCGCCCCCGGGACCCATCGCCCCCCGTATCTGCCCCTTGGCATCCCTGCCTAGTCCCCCCGCCCCCGGGACCCACCGCCCCCCGTATCTCCCTGGGCATCCCTGCCTAGTCCCCCCCCCGCCCCCGGGACCCATCGCCCCCCGTATCTGCCCCTTGGCATCCCTGCCTAGTCCCCCCCTGCCCCCGGGACCCATCGCCCCCCCGTATCTGCCCCTTGGCATCCCTGCCTAGTCCCCCCCGCCCCCGGGACCCCCGTCCCCCGTATCTGCCCCTTGGCATCCCTGCCTAGTCCCCCCCGCCCCCGGGACCCATCGCCCCCCGTATCTGCCCCTTGGCATCCCTGCCTAGTCCCCCCCCGCCCCCGGGACCCATCGCCCCCCTGTATCTGCCCCTTGGCATCCCTGCCTAGTCCCCCCCCCTGCCCCCGGGACCCATCGCCCCCCCGTATCTGCCCCTTGGCATCCCTGCCTAGTCCCCCCCGCCCCCGGGACCCATCGCCCCCCGTATCTCCCTTGGCATCCCTGCCTAGTCCCTCCCGGGACCCATCGCCCCCCCATCTGCCCCTGGGCATCCCTGCCTAGTCCCCCCATCGCCCCCCCGTATCTGCCCCTTGGCATCCCTGCTGAGTCCCCCCCCCGCCCCCGGGACCCATCGCCCCCCCATCTGCCCCTTGGCATCCCTGCCTAGTCCCCCCCCGGGACCCATCGCCCCCCCGTATCTGCCCCTTGGCATCCCTGCCTAGTCCCCCCCCGGGACCCATCGCCCCCCCGTATCTGCCCCTTGGCATCCCTGCCTAGTCCCCCCCCTGCCCCCGGGACCCATCGCCCCCCCGTATCTGCCCCTTGGCATCCCTGCCTAGTCCCCCCACCCCCAGGACCCGCCTAGCCCCGCTACCCCCGGGCATCGTCCCCCCCCGTATCTGCCCCTTGGTATCCCTGCCTAGTCCCCCCCCGCCCCCGGGACTCCCTGCCCCCCGGGCATCGTCCCCCCCCCGTATCTGCCCCTTGGCATCCCTGCCTAGTCCCCCCCCTGCCCCCGGGACCCATCGCCCCCCTGTATCTCCCTTGGCATCCCTGCCTAGTCCCCCCCTGCCCCCGGGACCCATCGCCCCCCCGTATCTGCCCCTTGGCATCCCTGCCTAGTCCCCCCACCCCCAGGACCCGCCTAGCCCCGCTACCCCTGGGCATCGTCCCCCCCCGTATCTGCCCCTTGGTATCCCTGCCTAGTCCCCCCCCGCCCCCGGGACTCCCTGCCCCCCGGGCATCGTCCCCCCCCCCCCGTATCTGCCCCTTGGCATCCCTGCCTAGTCCCCCCCCGGGACCCATCGCCCCCCCGTATCTGCCCCTTGGCATCCCTGCCTAGTCCCCCCCTGGGACCCATCGCCCCCCCGTATCTGCCCCTTGGCATCCCTGCCTAGTCCCCCCCTGCCCCCGGGACCCATCGCCCCCCCGTATCTGCCCCTTGGCATCCCTGCCTAGTCCCCCCCCCCCGCCCCCGGGACCCGCCCAGCCCTGCTACCCCCGGGACTCCTGCCCCCCGTATCTGGCCCTTGGCATCCCTGCCTAGTCCCCTACCCGCCCCCTGGGCATCGCCCCCCCGTATCTCCCTTGGCATCCCTGCCTAGTCCCCCCCCCTGCCCCCGGGACCCATTGCCCCCCCGTATCTGCCCCTTGGCATCCCTGCCTAGTCCCCCCCCCTGCCCCCGGGACCCATTGCCCCCCCGTATCTGCCCCTTGGTATCCCTGCCTAGTCCCCCCCCGCCCCCGGGACTCCCTGCCCCCCGGGCATCGTCCCCCCCCCCGTATCTGCCCCTTGGCATCCCTGCCTAGTCCCCCCCCTGCCCCCGGGACCCATCGCCCCCCTGTATCTCCCTTGGCATCCCTGCCTAGTCCCCCCCTGCCCCCGGGACCCATCGCCCCCCCGTATCTGCCCCTTGGCATCCCTGCCTAGTCCCCCCACCCCCAGGACCCGCCTAGCCCCGCTACCCCCGGGCATCGTCCCCCCCCGTATCTGCCCCTTGGTATCCCTGCCTAGTCCCCCCCCGCCCCCGGGACTCCCTGCCCCCCGGGCATCGTCCCCCCCCCCCGTATCTGCCCCTTGGCATCCCTGCCTAGTCCCCCCCCGGGACCCATCGCCCCCCCGTATCTGCCCCTTGGCATCCCTGCCTAGTCCCCCCTGGGACCCATCGCCCCCCCGTATCTGCCCCTTGGCATCCCTGCCTAGTCCCCCCCTGCCCCCGGGACCCATCGCCCCCCCCGTATCTGCCCCTTGGCATCCCTGCCTAGTCCCCCCCCCCCCCCGCCCCCGGGACCCGCCCAGCCCTGCTACCCCCGGGACTCCTGCCCCCCGTATCTGGCCCTTGGCATCCCTGCCTAGTCCCCTACCCGCCCCCTGGGCATCGCCCCCCCGTATCTCCCTTGGCATCCCTGCCTAGTCCCCCCCCCTGCCCCCGGGACCCATTGCCCCCCCGTATCTGCCCCTTGGCATCCCTGCCTAGTCCCCCCCCCCCGCCCCCGGGACCCATCGCCCCCCCGTATCTCCCTTGGTATCCCTGCCTAGTCCCCCCCCGGGACCCATCGCCCCCCCGTATCTGCCCCTTGGCATCCCTGCCTAGTCCCCCCCTGTCCCCAGGCATCCCCGCCCCCATATCTGCCCCTTGACATCCCTGCCTAGTTCCCCCCCCCCCCCGTTCCCAGGCATTGCCCCCCCCCCCCCCCCGTATCTGCCCCTTGGAATCCCTGCCTAGTTCTCCCCACTCCCAGGCTTCGCCCCCGGGACCTCCCACCCCCAGGCATCGCCCCCCCTCGTGTCCGCCCCTTGGCATCCCTGCCTAGTCCTTCTGCCCCTGGGCATCGCCCCCATACTCCCTGCCATCACCCCCCCGTATCTGTCGCTTGGCATCCCTGCCTGGTCCTCCCGCCCTCGGGCATCGACCCAGGTTCCACTCAGTCCACCTATCCCCGGGCATCGCCCTTGGGACCTGCCCCCCTGGTATCTGCCCCACGCCCCTGGGCATCATCCCCAGGACCCGCCTAGCCCCCCCACCCCCGGGCATCCCTCCTGGTATCCGCCCCCGGGACCCGCCCAGCCCCTCACCCTCAGGCATCCCTCCTGATATCTGTCCCTTGGCATCCCCGCTGAGCCCCCCACCCCCAGGCATCGCCCCCGGGACCTGCCTAGCTTCCGCCCCCAGGACCTGGCCAGCCCTCCCTACCCCCGGGCATCCTACTCAGTATCCATGCCTGTGCATCTCCCCCCTGCCCCAGCATCTGCCCCTGAGACCTGCCCAGCCCCCCTACCCCAAGCATCCTCCCCAGTATCCACCCCCAGGCATCCCCCCCACAGCATCTGCCCCCGGCACCTGCCTAGGGCATTCCCCTTTCTCCCCTGCCCCCCGGCATCTGCCCCAGGGCATCTTGTCCCCATGGCATCCTCCCTGGTATCTGCCCATCCCCCTCAACCCCGGGCATCCCCCCTGGTATCTGCCCCGGGCATCCCTGCCCAGCCCTCGCAGGACTCCTATCTCTGGGAATCTCTCACACACATTACCAGGACCCACCCTGCCACCGCAGGACTTTCTCCCTCCCCACCCAGGTACTTAGGATCTTGGCTTCTCTCCACACATATTTGTTCCCTTCCCTGGCCCCGGAAGGAGCTGATGGGGCTCGGGACCCGCCTGCGATTTTCTCCCACTGCCGCACTGCGGGCCATTTAGTGGCTCTGGGGGTTGGTGAGATTCAGACAATTCCCTTTGCCTGCTCCCTGCAGTCCCACGCTGTGGGCCTGGGGCCTTTCTTGAGAACAGACAGGATTCTAGTGAGACCTGGGCCAATCTGGGTATTGTTGGATGGGAGAGTCCTGTTACCTTTTCTAGGTTGCTGATTAGCACTTTAAAGCCACCTTGGCCCAAATGAAATACTTGCCAACTTGCCCCAAGTGTCTGGGCTTTAACAGCTTCAAGTGCATGTAGCCAGCGCTCTGTGCGACTAGAGAAATAACGTGGCTGTTACATGGATGAGCTGGGTGGGTAGTGTTGTCAACAGGGAAGGTATCTTACCCAAGGGATTTAGTACCTGCTTTGAAATTCCCACTGGAGCTTGCGTTACAGCAGCAGGAACGAAAGGCATTACTGCAGACTCTCTACCACTTTGAGTTAAGTATAGACTGAGGAAGAGAACTTTTCCTGCCACCTCATGGTGGCTGAAGGAGTGGTCCCAGGGCTCAGTGAGCCCCTTTTCCCTGGTGGGTGAATTGTATGCTTGGAAAGTGGAGAGTGAAGGTATGCCCACCTCCCACCCCTGTTTGCTACTATGGTTAAAGACAGCTGTGCCTCTTGTGTTGGGGATCCATTCTCAACGAGACTGGGTTAGAATAGGGTGTCTGGGATGCTGATTGCCTGGTTTTCTTACATTAGAGCAAAACCTTGAACTAGAGAGGATGAGAAAGGACAAGAGGCTCCTGATTCAATAGGGTATGAGGAGGAGCAGGGTTAGAATGGAGAGCCCAGAATTCTGGGAACATGGGTGTCTCCTGTGGGCTGAGTGGAACCTAGAGGGGAAATGAGCAGCTTTGCAGATGCAAAACTATATGAGATGGTGGGATTTACCTCAGACTCTCCTGCAGGGTGTGACGGGAGGCAGCATGGACCAAGAGTAGGGCTCCATGTCTGTCATGGAACTCACAGATTCCATGACTTCTGCAGTGGCCAGTGTTGCTGACCCCAGGGCCACCCATGCAGCTGGCCCCGGAGCCAGATGTTCAGGCAGCCTGGGTCAGCCTCACTGGCCACTGCTATAGCAGTTCTGCAGTCAGGCACTTGGGCAGTCTTGCAGCCAGCGGCACTGGCCACTGCTCTGATGGCCCTTGGCAGCTGGCCCCAGGGACCGCCTGAGTAGCTGCCAATGTGTCTGGCCCCAGGGCTCCCTCATCCCTGGCGGTGACCGGAGCAGCAGTGGGCCTCCCGGGACTCCATGCCCTCACCCCCTGGGTAGCAGCCGGAGCGATGCCCTGCAGGGCTTCCCCCCTCTCCGCCGGTGTCCTCCCTGCCTCTCCCCCCATGGGGCTCCTTATCCCCTCACTGGCAGTGGCGGGTTCCCAGCTTTGCCCCCATAGTGCCCGCAGGTCATGGGACTGTGATTTTCTCCTCTCCCCCGTGACCTGTCCATTACTTTTACTAAAGATACTCACAATTGAATCGTAGCCTTAACCAAGAGCATTGCTCCAGCTTCCCCTGCAGGGCATGGGGGAAAGCGCCAGGAGGGTTCATGTCCCTACTTAGCAGTGTGTCACTGTTGGGTGTTTTTCAGGGTGGCAACAGACCACAACACTGACAACACAACGGCTGTGCTACGAGAATGGCTGATAAATGTTCAGACCTTGTATCACTATGTGGAGTGGAGGCCGATGGAGGAGCCCAGGTGAGACCCTGCCTCAGAGACTGTTACCAGCACCTGGCTAAACTTGCCTGCCAATGAATCTGCATTCAGTGGGAAGAGAGACAGCTGCTCAGGTTTATTGATTTCCTCAGTAAAAGGGTAAATTAAAAGGTTAAAGGTGGAGTTAACCTCTGTGGGAGGGGTAGGCATTCATTGTAAAAGACTGCCCCAGGGCCAGGGAGCAGATAGGGTTTATTGATGATCCTTGTTTCTCTGGGGCATGTGATTTTGTTAAGTTTCATCTTAGCCCTGCTGAACTCTCAAAGTGAGGATGGGTGAATGACTGAACCCCTTTTCCCCCCAGCAAGTGCACTGGCTCCATTCTAAGCACTGGCTTCCTTCCCATCAATGACCTCCCTTGACCTCACAGACATGCACTCAAATGGTGGGAGGGGGTGCCAGGGATGGGAGGATGATTGCTGCAGTGTTTGCTCCAGATAGGAAAGTCAAGCTGCTCACCCAGGTCATACAGTCAGAAGCTCGCCCAGGTCATACAGCCTTGCAGACCTGCCTGCAAATTACTGAACAGAGCTGGTCTCCAAGTGCTATCGAGAATCCCATGTAAATTCTTCAATATTCTCATTTTTTGAATGTATAAGAAAAAAAAATCTGTTTCCCTTTCAAAATCTGCAGACACCAAGGAGACAGCATTAAATTCTGCCTTATCTGATCTTCCTTGTTTTAGACCATTCAGCATGCTTGTCACTTGGGAGCAGTGTGCTGGAGAGCAGGTCAGGGTTCTGATAGAAGTCACTGTTTGTGGCAGGATTGGATTGGCTGCAGTTGTAGACAAGATTGTTCAGAGATGCTCATAAACTGGTGTGTCAGAGCAATTGACTCTGCTGCATCAATGGTCTCCACAACATATAGAGGGTATTCTGTTAGCCCAAGGGTTTAATTGGGTCCATAGAGACCAACAAGACATGTCTGTCTATCAAATGCCTTCCTTTTTCTGTAGAGTCTCAGGGCCTCCATGACATTACTGACCTCTTGGATTGTGGTGTGGCTAAAGGGGAGGGCTGGGCGGCTTTTGCAACTAGCTTGCCTTTCACCTCTCAGATTTGACACTTGTGCTGAGTTCATTCCAGCTACATATTCACATCATGTAACTTTTGGGAAAAGCAGTAAGGAGGGATAAACCCAGCTGGGACTTTAACAGAGACTAATCCCTGGCAGGTCCTATCTGGATGAGGAAGGCCTGAAGCACTGGTCAAATTCTCGCTATGAGCACGTGATGAAGCTCAGACAAGCAGCCTTGAAATCTGCCAGGGACATGTGGGCTGACTACATCTTGGTAAGAAAATCTCCCTGCCTTTGGTACTGTGGTGGCAGATGCTATGTTTATGTCCAGTCATTTTCCATTTTCAAACCAAATCCAAGATCAGTTCAGTTGTGCAGGTTTCTGTTTGCCTCTCACCTGGGCTAATGCTGCTGATTACACTAGCCTGGCCCTGCACACCAGAGCTACATCAGCACAGGAATAGCCAGACCGCATCCAGGCAGTCCATGGCCCATTATCTACGTACTTCGGTGTTCCGCTTTTGGCAGCGACCAATATATGGTGATAACCTAGTGGGTGGGAATAGTCCATATGATGTCCTTGACTGGATCCCTGCAAGCACTCTGTGTCCCTCAGATGCATGAAGCTGAGCTCTGCTGGTGCCTCTCTTTGACCAATGAATTGCTATCAATGCAGTGTCATGCAGTAACTATGCTGGTGACAGTGGCATGAAAATGAGTGTTTTCCTGCCTGCTTGGAGAAGTGGAAGCATCTTTAAAATATTGCTGTTGTGAAGATGTTGCTCCAAACCAGGAGGGCTTGGAGGCTGTAGCCTTCTTTAGTAGCTTTATGATCTAACTGGCTTAGGTATGAATGTAGTTAATGTACATATAAATGTCTGTCACACCTATCTTTGTGTTTCTCACGTCCAAACAGGAAGGACTGTAGTTGAATTTAAGGAACCCCTCCCTTGAGGGTGCACTTCTTCTGAGAGGGGTCTCTTTGTCTCTATTTGGAATAGCAGCTGCCTTTAAGAGAATTTTGTGACTGGGCTTTAGGTAATAGAAATCCATTTGGACTCAAATACTGCCTGTGCTATACTGATGTGCTGGCATGGGATATTTTGTGGCTCAGCAGTCCATGTGTTTCCAGGCTTGGCTGATGGATCCTGCCTGTCAGCACTGAGAAGGAGGAACAGAAATACCTGTGTTTATCAAAACGAAAGCAATAATATCTAGTTAGTGTGGAGCTCCTAGGGTCAGTGGACATTCTGAGAGTGTCTTTGGGAGCAGTTAGAAAGCATTCACAGGGTTTACATAGGAATGGCTCAGGGTGGAGCACACCAGGCTGACGCAGGGACCGGACTAGCTGCATTGGAATTGACTGTACTTGTTGTCTCTCTTTGCTGTTTGCAGTTTGTGGATGCAGATAATCTCCTGACAAACCCAGACACCCTGGGCCTGCTGATGGCAGAGAACAAGACTGTAGTGGCACCCATGTTGGACTCTCGTGCTGCCTATTCTAACTTCTGGTGTGGAATGACCTCGCAGGTAGGAGGAGGCCTGGGGTTCTGACATACGTTCCTCCTCCAGTCCCTGTGTACAGTAGGACTTTGCATACAGGATCCATTGTGTGCATGAGCAGCTCCCAGCTGCCCCCCTCATAAAGGTTCCTGCAAGAGGCTCCTTTTTCCCTTTTTAGGGTTATTACAAACGCACTCCTGCCTACATTCCCATTCGAAAACGAGATCGCCGTGGCTGCTTTGCTGTCCCCATGGTGCACTCCACTTTCCTGATTGACCTGCGGAAAGAGGCCTCCCAGGACCTTGCCTTCTACCCACCACACCGAGATTACACTTGGTCTTTTGATGACATCATTGTGTTTGCATTTGCCTGCAAGCAGGCAGGTGAGTTAATGGATATTGCTGCTTATGCACTTCTTGCTAGCATAGGCTGGGTTTGTAGCACTGCTCTGGATTGAGAGATGAGGAGCCTGCAGCCATCCTTTTCCAAAGGGGGATTAGGTTGTCTGCTGTGTTGGTAAGGGGATGTCTTGGGCCCAACAAGGGATAAGATATAAACAAAATCCTTGTTTACTGTTGCAGTGCTCAATAGTTCAGTTAGGCATGGTTTGGCGTCTCATATCAAGTAATTGCTATGACTCCTATTGTTGTAATGCTCACCATTATAAAATCTTTTTAACCATTTAAAGTCAGAAAAAGAATTAAAAACAATTGAAGGATTTGAAATGTACTGCATTAACACAGGCTTTCATTTTAATAGCTTTCCTTATTCCTTTTAGTTGTATAGAGTATTTTATGGGGGGGGGGGGAACACTTGCTTTATGAAAAGGAGTACTTGTGGCACCTTAGAGACTAACCAATTTATTTGAGCATGTATGTATGCTCAAATAAATTGGTTAGTCTCTAAGGTGCCACAAGTACTCCTTTTCTTTTTGCGAATACAGACTAACACGGCTGTTCCTCTGAAACTTGCTTTATAGTAAAAAGAAAAGGAGTACTTGTGGCACCTTAGAGACTAACCAATTTATTTGAGCATGAGCTTTCGTGAGCTACAGCTCACTTCATCAGATGTATACCGTGGAAACTGCAGCAGACTTTATATATACACAGAGAATATGAAACAATACCTCCTCCCACCCCACTGTCCTGCTGGTAATAGCTTATCTAAAGTGATCATCAGGTGGGCCATTTCCAGCACAAATCCAGGTTTTCTCACCCTCCACCCCCCCCCACAAATTCACTCTCCTACTGGTGCTAGCCCATCCAAAGTGACAACTCTTTACATAATCAAGTCGGGCTATTTCCTGCACCAATCCAGGTTTTCTCACATCCCCCCCACCCCCATACACACACAAACTCACTCTCCTGCTGGTACATTGTACAATGTACCATGTACGTTGGTCAAACTGGACAGTCTCTACGTAAAAGAATAAATGGACACAAATCAGATGTCAAGAATTATAACAGTCATAAACCAGTCGGAGAACACTTCAATCTCTCTGGTCACGCAATGACAGACATGAAGGTCGCTATCTTAAAACAAAAAAACTTCAAATCCAGACTCCAGTGAGAAACTGCTGAATTGGAATTCATTTGCAAATTGGATACTATTAATTTAGGCTTAAATAGAGACTGGGAGTGGCTAAGTCATTATGCAAGGTAGCCTGTTTCCTCTTGTTTTTTCCTACCCCCCCCCCCAGATGTTCTGGTTTAACTTGGATTTAAACTTGGAGAGTGGTCAGTTTAGATGAGCTATTACCAGCAGGAGAGTGAGTTTGTGTGTGTATGGGGGTGGGGGGGATGTGAGAAAACCTGGATCTATGCAGGAAATAGCCCGACTTGATTATGTAAAGAGTTGTCACTTTGGATGGGCTAGCACCAGCAGGAGAGTGAATTTGTGTGGGGGGGTGGAGGGTGAGAAAACCTGGATTTGTGCTGGAAATGGCCCACCTGTTGATCACTTTAGATAAGCTATTACCAGCAGGACAGTGGGGTGGGAGGAGGTATTGTTTCATATTCTCTGTGTGTATATAAAGTCTGCTGCAGTTTCCACGGTATACATCTGATGAAGTGAGCTGTAGCTCACGAAAGCTCATGCTCAAATAAATTGGTTAGTCTCTAAGGTGCCACAAGTACTCAAATAAATTGGTTAGTCTCTAAGGTGCCACAAGTACTCCTTTTCTTTTTGCGAATACAGACTAACACGGCTGTTCCTCTCAAACTTGCTTTATAGTTTTTTAGATGGTATTAGCTGCCCTCTTGTGGGGAGATGAGGGAGAAGAGAGGAAAGTTAGTTTAGATGGTCTGGAGCAGCTGCTGCTGTTGAAAGTCCTGTTTCCTTTAATACCAAACAAGATAAATGCACACAAATGGAAAGAGAAGAGTAGAAAAGATAGAAAATACAGCATCTGTCTCTGCTAGGTTTTGTGAGGGTTTTGTTTTTGGCTTGCAACCTTGCTGCTGGGAAACTATAGGACCAGTAAATGATCTTATCAGCTACTCTGAGACATGGCAAACTTTTACCAGTGTTGGTCTGTTTAAAGAATTGCGTTTAGTTGCTTCTCCTGTCATACCAGTGTGCAAATGTGGAGTTGTCTTGGCCAGCTAAAGCCAGACTCTTATTAGGCCGAAGGCAAAAAGAGAAGTTAGAAACAGAAGAAATAAGGCAAGGAAGGAAAATGACATGAGGGAGGAACGATAGCTGGAACCCAATGCTCAAATCTCAGACATTCAAGGTTTAGGCAAAGCCGATGGAGGGGATGATGTCATTTGGTTCCCTTTCTCTGGCCTGGTCACATCATCATCATCATCAAGATGACAAAGGCCCAATGGTGTCATGGCGGATCCCAGGGTTCCAGGAAATGGTAGGGGAGCTGCAACCAGGATGGAGAAGCTTGCTCCCCTGTCCCCCTGACCTTTTTAGTGACATAGTGAAGAAGCAATGTTCAAAAAGGAAAGGAGACATCATTCCATGATACAGTAACCAAGAAAACCCATTTAAGTGATTTCAACTACAAACATTTCCTTTCCTAACTCAAGCCACCCTGTGACTTTAGCACAGCTCTTCCAGCTTAACAATCCAGTGAGTGTCAGTCTCTTGTACTTATGTAAACAATTGTATATAATGGACTGGGTTGGCATTTTTGTTATCTTGGACAGCTTAGAGTACAGGCCACTGCACAATATGCCCCTCTAATGCAGTTGTCTCATGCAGACCATGTGAGGTCTTATTGGGCTGACTTATGAAAGCCAGGGACATGGGTGCCTTATGCAGTTCCATGATGTGGGCTGGGTTTGCCACTGAGTGGGTTTCGAGCAGTGTCCTACTAGCATCTTCTCTGTGTATTAACTTCAGAGGTCCAGATGTTTGTATGCAACAAAGAGGTTTATGGCTTCCTGCCGGTGCCACTGAGAGCCCACAGCACCATGCGGGATGAGGTGGAAAGCTTCATGCACGTGCAGCTGGAGATTATGGGTAAGTGCTGGATGCCAACAGAAACAGAACATTCATAGGCTTGGACTGGGAATTGCTTAGAGAGTTTTCCTTCTTCCCTCTTACTTCTGACATTCTGAATTTGGGACCTGTCTCTGTCCTGGGGATTCAGCCACAGCTTCCTCAAAGCTGGTGGTTGGATGGAAGGAGGAAAATGTATTGAGGAATTGTTAAAGCAGAATGGCTAGAATGGTAGTTTCTATGGAAGCTCTATCTCAAATGATTCCACAGTTCCCTTGGCCATGCTTGGAGCTGCAGGTAGTGAGGGAGCAGCATAGTGTCTTGCCTGTTGACATCTGGGTAAATTGTTCAGCTCCTGTGGTTGCTGTTTGTACCACTTAAAAACAGAGAGCGTTTCTTCCTGATTTGACTATGTTGCTTTTTCCACTAACCTTTAGGGCCCCTCGTCTCCTGTGACTGCAGTTTGCCACACAGGCCTCTTTCAGTTTTTTCCCCCTCTTGGCCTCTGGTGTCTGCAAGGCCTGTATGGCAGTGCCCAGCCACTCTGCTCTGTGTGTGTGTGTGGTAATCTGAATTCTGGTGTGTATGGTATAGGGAGTGTGTTAGACTCCATGTTTTCTCCCCTGGGTATATTCCTAGGTACGGTTCACAGTATCTCTCTATATTGGTCCTGGCTGCACAGAGATTCTTTTACTGACCATTCCCTATCAACACTTAAAGGGATGGGGACTGATTCCTAGCCATTTAAAAACACGTCTCTGTAAATTTGAGTAATGCAAGAGGGAGAGCCCAGATCATAGGATAATATTAACTGTTTTAAAATAGTTTTATATATCTGAGAGTTTGATGCCAGAGGTTTATTCCTTTGATTTTTTTTTTTTCCCTTGGCTGCACACAGAGCATGGCTTCAGCTGCACAAGCTTGCATTCTCCTTGTCTTTAGAGGCAGAATATTTCTGTAAATGCAGCTCTAGACAGTGGTTTCCTGTTCAGATCTGCCTGCAAACATTCTCTAATTAATTTGTTGAGTACTCTTTGCTCACTCCTTGAGGCTGGAGAATCTCCTCCCAACAAGAGCAAAAACCTGAAGTAAATAATAAACGAGAGAGCAACATGTCAGTCAACAGGACTAATAAGCGTAAACATCCATGTCAGGCACTTGTGGGGCACTGACCAAAGGCTAGCAGCGAGAAGGGATATAGGAGATCAGTCGTGGAACAGAAAATTAGAGGATCCTTTTCTTTCTCACGCCCCAGTGGATTGTTTGTACCTGGTTACTCTGTGGTGGTTTGTTTGGAGGGCTGTTCCTAGTGTGGCAGTAGCTGTGCCCCATTTGGAGTTGTGGGGGCTAAGAGGGTTCCCTTGGCCTTATGCCTGGAAGATAATGTCTTACAGAAACCCATTTACGTTCCATTTCTCGGTTTTCCCTTAGTGAAGAACCCTCCGGTGGAACCTTCACAATACCTGTCCGTCCTGCCCAAGGTCCCTGACAAGATGAGCTTTGATGAGGTGAGTCAGGACTTTGCTCCATACAGGCACGTTACTGAGATGAAGAATAGTGTTTAGTTTGCACAAGCTGAGCTTCCTCCTGTGGTCACTTCAGACTCTCTAATGCCTGAGCTTCATTGCTAGGTCTTAATAAAGCACAGGGTATCTCTTCCCTTGTGTTCAGTGCAAGATGCAGCAAGGTTGCACTTGAGTTCTTGCCTCTCTGGGTGTGGTAGGGACCTCCCTGCACAATCATGGCCATGGATTTTATTTCCTCAGGTTTTCATGATTAACTTAAAGCGCAGGGCAGATCGACGAGAGCGAATGCTGCGGACGCTGTACGAGCAGCAGATCGACTGCAAAATCATTGAGGCTGTGGATGGAAAGTGAGTGCATCCAGAGAACACGCATGTGCCCAGTCCAGCACCTGATAATAAGGAACTGGAATATTCCAATGAGGGTTCTTGGAGGGTGGACTTATTGGGAGGAGCTGATGTTGTCTCTTGGAGATGCAGGGAAGTAGGGCAACTCCATTGCTTGGTGGAGGGAAGAAGGAGGAGCTAGACTCTCTATGAAGTGACTGGGAAGCACTGACACCCAAAGTTCTCTGCTGTCAGAAGCCCCTTGTGGATTGTAAGGCTTTGTCTCCCTTCATCCCACCCTGTCAATGGACAAAGAGGCTGCTGAGTGAATAGCCTGTATAGTTCCTCTAATAATGCCTTCCCTGCATGTGCACACAAGCTCCCTCAGGGTGAGGAAACAAGACAATGGCTGTCTAGTGCCTTGAGCTGTTGCCAGAACAGCTGTTGTATTGACCTAAACTACCTGCATTCTTCCTAAAATGACTGAGAATGAGTAATCCTAGCATTTTCTGTTCTGTTTCTCATCTTTTCTGCAAAGAGAGAGTCTTAAAATAAAGTGGCCTGGAGATTTCTTGGGGAGAGAAGCTGCATTTATGAGCATTAGCAGAGACTCCAAAGCCAGCTGCTGTTCTGTGCTGACGGAGGCATTAACCACATTGTGCTTGTTTGCAGAGCCATGAACAGCAGTGAGGTGGAAGCCATGGGGATTCAGATGCTGCCAGGATATAAGGATCCATACCACGGCCGTCCACTCACCAAAGGGGAGCTGGGCTGCTTCCTCAGTCACTACAAGATCTGGAAGGAGGTGAGAGAGTCTGCATTCTCAGGAGAGCTCCAGGAATCTTGGTGCTTCTGACCCCTTCAGAACACTTGTTCTGTGTGGGTGTGATGGCCAAACAAGAACCTTTTCAGTTTGTGCTCCTGCCATGGTTCTACCATTTCCAGCATTCCCACTGCTCTTGGCAGGGGGTTTTCAGTTGCACAAAAGATAAGCAGGGACGTACAGTCTTGTGGGAGGTGGTGGGGATTTATGCTCAGGACCATCCAGAGATTTGCATAGCCCCTGCATTGAGCAGGAATTCACATGCTGATGCTGTTAGTTCAGTTGGGTGAGAGGAGTGTGTAGGTAGCAGGGTGGTGCCCTCCTCTGGTTTTTTGGGTTACTGTGTGAGCCACAATGGGTATATTTATACACATCAGGTTGGGAGCAGTCTTGCAGATCTCATGATTAAGGGTAAGATTATGTCATGGAGGTCACGGATTCCGTGACTTTCAGAGACCTCCATGACATTTTCCTCTTCAGCCACCATGAGTGGCGGGAGGCCCTGCAGCGGGGTTCAGACTCTCATCTCTTCTTCCCCCACCCCAGTGCTCAGGCTTCAGTCATCCCCTTGTCAGGCCTCGCCCCATTATTTTTAGTGAAAGTCAGACAGGCCACGGGCTTCCGTGAATTTTTGTTTGTTGCCTACAACCTGTCTGTGACTTTTACTAAAAATAACTGACAAAATCTGAACCTTCCTCTTGATGCCTTGATGTGCCCTAGAGGTGGTAAAAGGGAATACACATGGAAGAGGTTGGGGGGCAAAAGAGAGCTAATTCCTCAGCACTAAAATAGATACCAGTGCTGTGAAAGAAGGAGAGATAAATTACATGTCACGGGGGGTGGTGCGAAGGAGGGGCAGGCATTTCAGGTTCTCTGACTTGGCTTCTGTTCTGCTAGATTGTGGAGAGAGGGCTGGAGAAATCAGTAGTGTTTGAGGATGACCTGCGGTTTGAAATATTCTTTAAACGACGGCTAATGAATCTGATGTATGACCTCGAAGAAGAGGGTCTGGACTGGGACTTGATGTAAGTGCAGAAGATCAGAACATTATACTGATGTTCTACTCAGCTTCCCTGGGCACTTGTCTTTAATTATCTGTTTATCTCTGGCAGTACACTCTGTGTTATACAATACATAAATCCTGCCCCAAAGAGCTTGCAGTCTAAAAGAGCGAGAACCTACCCATTGATTATTAAAAACTTGCTTTTTGTAGGCATTAGGAAGAAGTGGCTTTTTGAAAGGGATTTGAATAAGGAGAGAGTGATACTTTGACTTGGCAGACTGGGAACAGAGGGGTCATTGATTTCCCTGTTACCAACAGCTCCAATGGAACAATTCTGGTAGAGCCTGGGTGCTGGTGAGAAGGCTGAGCTGCACTCTGTTCAGAGCATAGGCTCACCCACTAATGACTACACAAGATTTCTGTACCATGCACAAACACAACATCAGAGAGGACCATGTACCATGTTAACCAGACAGTGGGTTTGTTTTATGCCAGAAGTTGCTGCCCTATGCTACAAGGATACCTGCCACCTCTGCTCTCCACCTATGTTGACTGATTCCAGGCATGGGGATTTCATAGATTTTCTTTTTCTTTTTTTTTTTTTTAAAGGCCACTGCTATTAGATCATCTGATCTGACCTCCTGCATAAAGCTGGCCACAGAATTCCACCCTAACTGCTGCTTGCAGCAGTTCTCAATCTCTGGGTTGGGACCCCATTTTAATCGGGTCTCCAGGGCTGTCTTAGACTTGCTGGGGCCCAGGCCCCAAGCCCGAGGGCTTCAGCCCTGGGTGGCAGGGCTAAGATTACAGGCCCCCTGCCTGGGGCTGAAGCCCTTGGACTTTGGCCCCCCCAGCCTGGGGTAGTGGGGCTTTGGCTTTGCCCCCTTCCCTCCCCTCCCGTGGTGGGGCTTAGATGGGTTCAGGCTTTGTCCCCCTCCTGGGGTCCTGTAGTAATTTTTGTTGTCAGAAGGGGGTCGCAGTGCAATGAAGTTTGAGACCCCTGAGCTAGAATGTGAGTCTCTTTCTAAAAGATAATCTTGTGCTGCTGTCTGTCTCCCCCAGTTACATTGGGAGGAAGCGAATGCAGGTGGAGCATCCAGAGAAGTCTGTGCCTCACGTGCGGAACCTGGTGGAGGCAGATTATTCCTACTGGACTCTAGCCTATGTGATTTCACTGCAGGGTGCCCAGAAGCTGCTGGCGGCTGAGCCACTCTCCAAGATGTTACCGGTGGATGAATTTCTTCCTGTCATGTTTGACAAACACCCTGTGTGAGTCTGGACTGCATCCTCTGGGGCCTAGTGCTGTGGAAAGAAGGGTGTATCAGCCTATAGGAAGGGTGGGTGCGAGGGGGAAGGGATCCTGAAGCATTGTATTCTGAAGTGAGAAGCCTGTTGCAGGCAGAGCTTTGAAAAAACTCTTTGCTGCTGCTTCAGCGGTGGTCGGAGATGGAGTCTGTAGTCAGCTGCTGTAGCTGAACAGGGAATAACCCCTGTGTTCTGAACTTGGCAGTGAAGCCTCACATATCCCAGTAGTAGCATATGGAGTGGGTGTGAGGGTACTGCAGAGCTTTCCTGCTTGTCCCTGGAAGCAGCATGAGAACTTGTTATGAGAGATTCTAACTAGAGCTGATTGAGGAAATGGTTATTGTTCCTGTGATGGGTTGGACCCCTTCGGAAGCCACCTGATGTGCCTAGAAACCACTGAGTCTACCTGTTCTGCCAGCATGGGCCCCCTTTAGCCTGTCTTGCTGAGCCAGGAACTTAAAACTGCGTGTCTGTCGGTGTCACTCACACACAGCTGCAGATCAGCTCTAGGAAGATCAGCTTAAGAGACTTGCTCCAGTACTCAGATGTCAACCTCCCTTGGAGTGCAGACCTAAAGATATATTATGAAATTTGCCCCCTCCCTCAATGTGGAGAGAGATCATAGAATCATAGAATATAAGGGTTGGAAGGGACCCCAGAAGGTCTAGTCCAACCCCCTGCTCGAAGCAGGACCAATTCCCAGTTAAATCATCCCAGCCAGGGCTTTGTCAAGCCTGACCTTAAAAACCTCTAAGGAAGGAGATTCTACCACCTCCCTAGGTAACGCATTCCAGTGTTTCACCACCCTCTTAGTGAAAAAGTTTTTCCTAATATCCAATCTAAACCTCCCCCACTGCAGCTTGAGACCATTACTCCTCGTTCTGTCATCTGCTACCATTGAGAACAGTCTAGAGCCATCCTCTTTGGAACCCCCTTTCAGGTAGTTGAAAGCAGCTATCAAATCCCCCCTCATTCTTCTCTTCTGGAGGCTAAACAATCCCAGCTCCCTCAGCCTCTCCTCATAACTCATGTGTTCCAGACCCCTAATCATTTTTGTTGCCCTTCGCTGGACTCTCTCCAATTTATCCACATCCTTCTTGAAGTGTGGGGCCCAAAACTGGACACAGTACTCCAGATGAGGCCTCACCAATGTCGAATAGAGGGGAACGATCACGTCCCTCGATCTGCTCGCTATGCCCCTACTTATACATCCCAAAATGCCATTGGCCTTCTTGGCAACAAGGGCACACTGCTGACTCATATCCAGCTTCTCGTCCACTGTCACCCCTAGGTCCTTTTCCACAGAACTGCTGCCTAGCCATTCGGTCCCTAGTCTGTAGCTGTGCATTGGGTTCTTCCGTCCTAAGTGCAGGACCCTGCACTTATCCTTATTGAACCTCATCAGATTTCTTTTGGCCCAATCCTCCAATTTGTCTAGGTCCTTCTGTATCCTGTCCCTCCCCTCCAGCGTATCTACCACTCCTCCCAGTTTAGTATCATCCGCAAATTTGCTGAGAGTGCAATCCACACCATCCTCCAGATCATTTATGAAGATATTGAACAAAACCGGCCCCAGGACTGACCCTTGGGGCACTCCACTTGATACCGGCTGCCAAGTAGACATGGAGCCATTGATAACTACCCGTTGAGCCCGACAATCTAGCCAGCTTTCTACCCACCTTATAGTGCATTCTTCCAGCCCATACTTCCTTAACTTGCTGACAAGAATACTGTGGGAGACCGTGTCAAAAGCTTTGCTAAAGTCAAGAAACAATACATCCACTGCTTTCCCTTCATCCACAGAACCAGTAATCTCATCATAAAAGGCGATTAGATTAGTCAGGCATGACCTTCCCTTGGTGAATCCATGCTGGCTGTTCCTGATCACTTTCCTCTCATGCAAGTGCTTCAGGATTGATTCTTTGAGGACCTGCTCCATGATTTTTCCAGGGACTGAGGTGAGGCTGACTGGCCTGTAGTTCCCAGGATCCTCCTTCTTCCCTTTTTTAAAGATTGGCACTACATTAGCCTTTTTCCAGTCATCTGGGACTTCCCCCGTTCGCCACGAGTTTTCAAAGATAATGGCCAATGGCTCTGCAATCACAGCCGCCAATTCCTTCAGCACTCTCGGATGCAACTCGTCCGGCCCCATGGACTTGTGCACGTCCAGCTTTTCTAAATAGTCCCTAACCACCTCTATCTCCACAGAGGGCTGGCCATCTCTTCCCCATTTTGCGATGCCCAGCGCAGCAGTCTGGGAGCTGACCTTGTTAGTGAAAACAGAGGCAAAAAAAGCATTGAGTACATTAGCTTTTTCCACATCCTCTGTCACTAGGTTGCCTCCCTCATTCAGTAAGGGGCCCACACTTTCCTTGGCTTTCTTCTTGTTGCCAACATACCTGAAGAAACCCTTCTTGTTACTCTTGACATCTCTGGCTAGCTGCAGCTCTAGGTGCGATTTGGCCCTCCTGATATCATTCCTACATGCCCGAGCAATATTTTTATACTCTTCCCTGGTCATATGTCCAACCTTCCACTTCTTGTAAGCTTCTTTTTTATGTTTAAGATAAGATGTGCAAGCAAGATGTGCACACTTCTCCCCGTCCCCACCCCGTTAGAAATTACAGAATCTGGGTTTAATAATAATCAAATTTTATTAACTATAAAAGGCAGATTTTAAGTGTTAAAAGGGGTAACAAACAAAACAAAGTAGAATAAGCAAACGAAATCAAACACGCAAACTAAGCTAGTTTCACTAAGAAATTGGTTACAAATAGTATTTCTCACCCTAGATATTGTTGCGGGCAGTTTGCAAAGCTTCTGTGGTTCAGAGTTCAAGTTATAGTTCTTTTCAGACTAGACCCCTGTCTCAGTCTGCAAAAAGAAAAGGAGTACTTGTAGCACCTTAGAGACTAACCAGTTTGTGTGGTATGTAGATTGTAATGGATTTTTTACCTTCAGTCCTTTTGGTACGATGTCCATCTGTTTGCATTTGGAAAGGAAGATGATGTCTGTCTGTATCTGGACAAGTTTTTTCATGCAGTTGATAGATTTCCACTCCATACGGCTAAATGCAGTGCCTTGCATAATGACCGGTTTCAGAGTAACAGCCGTGTTAGTCTGTATTCGCAAAAAGAAAAGGAGGACTTGTAGCACCTTAGCACCAATTGGTTAGTCTCTAAGGTGCTACAAGTACTCCTTTTCTTTTTGCGAATACAGACTAACACGGCTGTTACTCTGAAACCTGTCTCAGTCTGGACTCCCACCTTGCCTTACATTTTGCAGTCTTTCTTCTTGGGCAGACAGGCCATGAAGGGGGAGGAGTCTTGTTTGCCTTCCTCCCCACCCTTAAATAGGATTTACATAAGGCAGGAATCCTTTTTTTCCCAAACTTGGCACCCCCTTCCCTTACAGTGAAAAATTACAAGAAGTCCCAGGTAATGTTTAGTATCGGGGGCAAGACCCCCTGACTCTGTAGGATCACAGCGTCCATGAGTCAATGGCAGTATGGAACATCCACTGGAAGGCCAAGTTTTTCACAGCTTATTGTCCTTGCTGATGGGCCATCTGCCCTGTCTGGCTTTTCCATTGTTGTATCTGAACTGTTAGCAGTGAGCGTCACCCAAAGTAGCATGGTTGAAATACGGATACATAGTCAATATTCCTAACTTCAGATACAGAAATGATACAGGCATACAGATTGGATAATTGCATTCAATAAATCATAACCTCTAATGATATCTCACATGAGCCATCTGACATAAAGTGTATCTCAGTTATGTCATATTTGTATCATAAGCATAATTTAATAAGAATATGGAATGACACATCACAGTTCCTATGAAAAATTTGAATGAAAACATTTTTCTAGGGCTGTCATGCGATTAAAAAAATTAATAAATTTCAACTGGTATTATAGAATAAGTGCAATTAATTGTGATTAATTTTTTTGAGTTAATCGTGTGAGTTAACTGTGATTGACATACCTATATTTTTTCTTAATTTTTCTTAAAGCTTTTTGATATTTTTATTGAACAACCAGAAATGTTTGTCTTCATTAAAAAACCCCATGGGTACTGAATACCTGAGAAACGTGGGTGAAATCAGACACTTCCTGCAGAATTTTCTGTTTTGACAAAAAAGCCATTTGTTAAATGCCAAAAACTTTGGCTGGTTCTAATTCTAATCCAAGGAGGCCACTGGAGTTCCTGCACAGCAAGGGCACGAGCCTGCTGTAGCCCTTTACTGTTGACTGACTTGATCACCGTACTGGAATTTCTGTGAAGGGACTTGCAGTCCAGTCTGCTCCGTGATACAGCTTCTAAAATCTGCCACTTTACTGAGGATCAAATGGGCCACCCAGCCCTGTCAGTGAGAGCTGACATCACACCTTCAGACCATCTTGCTCAACACTGCCTGGTTCAAGCAGTGTTTTTCCTGACTGTCCTAGGCTCATTCCCACATGACAGTAGTAACAAGATGGCTTCTGGCTTTTGTAGTCTGGTTATGCCCCAGGAGGCTGAGATCTGGTTGGAGCTACTTGGGTGGGGGTTGGAGAGGGCTCTAAAACACTCATTTCTTAGGAATTGTTGGAGCTGCCATGTTTTTCCACAGCCGCTGTTCTTTTAGGGAAAGACAAACACTTCTGGAAGATGAATGTCCCCCTCTTGGGAGCGGGCTGGAAGGATTGTGGGTTAGAAGATTAAGTAAGTTGATGTGTGGTTTGAATGCCACAGTGTGCAGTGGGAGGATGAGGAGTGTCTGGAGTGAAGCAGGGTAGATGGAGGGATTAATGCACTGGTGCGGGAGGCTGAAGATGGATTGTAGGGTAAATGCAGAAGACATGACACCTT
The DNA here is from genome assembly GCF_965140235.1 of Caretta caretta. NCBI lineage: Eukaryota > Metazoa > Chordata > Testudines > Cheloniidae > Caretta > Caretta caretta. The sequence continues at coordinate 24,315,054 of NC_134225.1, forward strand.
TCCCCACCACCACCACTTTTTTTTTCCTTTTCTGAACAGCTCTGAATACATGGAACATTTTGAAAACCGGAATTTGCTGGCCTTTTCAGTGGAACCACTGCTGGTTTACCCAACACATTACACTGGTGATGATGGCTACATCAGCGACACTGAGACCTCTGTGGTTTGGAATAATGAGAGAGTAAAAACTGACTGGGACCGTGCCAAATCCCAGAAAATGAAAGAACAGCAGGAGCTCAGCAAGGAGGCCAAGAACTCAGATGTGCTCCAATCACCTCTTGACAGTACAGCCCGGGATGAGCTATGACCAAAGCAGGCCCCTTCTAGGAAATGGATGAAGGGACTGACCGTGATAAGGAAGGGTGTGTGTTGGAGCAGGGGTAGAAAGCGGGGAAAGGGGTATAGCAACATCCTTCCCTGGGGATTACTGGGGCTTCGTTCTGTCCAAGAATATAATGGTAAAGTCACTTAGATGACAAAGCCAATGAGTGTCATGGCTGAAGACCTGCTGACCTCTGCTATTGCAGGACTCTGTGTGAGAGAATGCTGGAGAAAGTCAGGTTTGCCTTGTCCCTCAATTCAGCCACTGCTCTGTGGTTCAGCACAGTTCTTTACACAGTTGCTCGTTGTAGTGGAGAAGTTTTATTCTTTGGTTTAGGAAATTGAAACGGGATAGGACATTGGTCTTCCTGCCTCTGTTGCCATGTGTGTATCTGTGCTAGGAATGTATCTCATGACCAGGGATCCTAGTTTTCTCTGATTTAAAAAAACAACAAAAAAATTATCCAATAAAAAACCATAATGGGGGGGAGGGGGGCATGGATTTTTAAAATGAAACACTTAACGTTCTTTTCCCTAGCCACAAAATATATAGGTATCAGTTGAACACAATGTTTTATTGATATATTTACAGTTGTAGAACACTGGAATGATCCAGTCACAGTGCATTGTTTCTTTACTGTTGTCAAGGGCCCTGCTGTTTCAGCCTTTCATTTCTTTTCAGTCAGTTTAGCTCTTTCCATGTGTTTTGTGATTGTCTGCCTTCAAACTTCACCAACAGCCTTGCTGCATACAGTACAGAACAGCAGGTTACCATCAACATTAAATTTGTCCTTACCAAACTCAGTGACATGGTCTTTGGGATGACTTTTAAAGTTTTCAGCATCTTTTTATAACTTTAATTACTCATGTGTGGAGGCTGAAGTGAAATTTGAGATGCATTAAAATGCAACACCCTATTTGGCATTGAGTAACCTCTATACACCGCAAGCATTTATTGGAGTATGTTTAGCTATGTGTATTTAAAGCACGTTCAAAAATCAACCACAAGAGCGGGAGGTTGTGCACATTGAAAAAGTGCTACTGGTACTTTCAGTAAAATTTAGTTAATTTTTACATTGAGGAAAAAAACAAAGATTCTCTATAAAAACACAGTATGTATTTTTTCCCCTGGCAAATGGATTTCTGGGATCCCTGCTCATGACCCTTGAATGTTCTCTTGGGGGTATGTGGGGAGGAGGGGTGAAATGCTGCCAGATCCTGCAGTTCCTGCTTATGATGTGCCCTAATATAAGCTGAAGTCTTCTCTTTCTGTAAAACCAAAACTTTTCCTGTTTTTATAAAATGTTTGGCTATGATTTGAACTGTCTCTTGCTTCTTCACAAACAGCCCAGAGTGCTGGGGAAGGAGCACAGCAAGAGCTGACTTCTTCAAGCACCAACTTGTATTGTAATCTAGTGCTGGCTTCACAGCCCTGGAGAGTAAAGTCTTCTTTTGATCAACTTGGCAGCAGTGGTACAAACTTGCTTGCACTGCCTAACCCATGTACCTCCTCCCTGACCTGGAGGAGCCCTAGAAATGAGTGGAGCCTGATTCCCCATGGCCCTTTCACTCCATGGTTTCTGCTGAGGGAGGTGTGGTACTGGCAGTTGCACTGTGGGTCCCTGTCCTAGGAGCTGGAGTGAGAATGCTGATTTTTCCCATAGACTAATAAATATATGGTCATTGTTGGGGTGCATTTGTATCTGACCAGAAGAGAGGTTATGAACCCTTGTTTGGCATTTCCAGTACTGAACCAATCAGTTCCATCCTGAAGTGTAATTAGACCTACTTCTAGAACACTAAGAAGTGCCTCCATGTTCCAGTGCTTCTTCCACTGTGCTGGCTTGAGGAATCCTCTAGAAAAGGAGCTGTGCTGTCCTCTTGCAGGGAGAGAGTGGCTGCCTGCTTTCATGTGTATCCATTTTTCTTCTTCGGTGGGGGACTTGAGTGAACCTTTAGCATTGTGATCATCCAGTGGACCCACTGGTTGTTTAGCAGTCTTCCTGCTTCTGATATACTTAAATTTTTTTCCTATTACTTTTTGAGTCTTTGGCTAGCTGTTCTTCAAAGTCTTTTTTGACCTTCCTAATTATATTTTATACTTCATTTGCCAGAATTTATGCTCCTTTCTATTTTCCTCGCTAGGATTTAACTTCCACTTTTTAAAGGATGCCTTTTTGCCTTTCACTGATTCTTTTACTTTGTTGTTTAGCCATCATGGCACTTTTTTGGTTCTCTTACTATGTTTTTTAATTTGGGGTGTACATCTAAGTTGAGCCTCTATTATGGTGTCTTTAAAAAGTTTCCGTGCAGCTGGCAGGGATTTCACTTCTGGCACTTCCCTTTTTAATTTCTGTTTAACTAGCCTCCTCATTTTTGTGTAGTTCCCCTTTCTGCAATTAAATGCTACAGTGTTGGGCTGCTGTGGTGGTTTTCCTGCCACAGGTATTTTAAATTTAATTATTATGATCGCTGTTATCAAGCGGTCTAGCTATATTCACCTCTTGGACCAGATCCTGTGCTCCACTTACGACTAAATCAAGAATTGCCTCTCCTCTTGTAGGTTCCAGGACTAGCTGCTCCAAGAAGCAGTAATTTAAGGTGTGAAGAAACTTTCTCTGCATCCCGTCCTGAAGTGACATGTACCCAGTCAATATGGGGATAGTTGAAATCCCCCATTATTATTATTATTGATTCTTTTATTTTAATAGCCTCTCTAATCTTCCTGAGCATTTTCACTATCACCATCCTGGTTGGTAATATATCCCTACTGCTATTCTATATATAGAATAGATATATATTCTGTGGTCCAGCTTTGTTCATTTAAGATTTTAACTTCATTTGATTCTATACTTTCATATATAGTGCCACTCCCCCACCAGCATGACCTGTTCTGTCCTTCCGATGTATTTTGTCATGTAAGGTGTCTATGGAAAGGTTATGATTTGCTAATTATGATTATGCTATCTGTGTGTATCATTTTTGTAGCTGAAGTTATGAATATTGGCTATGTACTTTGTATATCAATGTATTTTGGTTCTAAGTAGCCTTAGTAAAGCATTTGGTCAGCTTCTTGAGAAAGGAACTTGCAAGTTAAGTGCCCAATCAAGAAACACTTAACTGACAATAGACCTTTGAAGGCTCCAATCCACATAAGAAGTCTTCCTGGGGACGTTCATGGTGGGCAGTGGCTGCCACCTGTAAAGAACTGAGTCATGCATGGACATGTGACTTGCCTATGTAACTCCAGGCTCCATCTTGCTGCTGTGATCTTCCACAGGGCAGAGGATATAAAAGGCCTGGAAGACTCCTCCATCTTGTCTTCAATCCAGCTTCTTATTTCTGGAAGGACTTTGCTACAAACTGAAGATCTAAACAAAGGACTGAATGACCCATCCCAGCTGTGGATGTACTCCAGAGACTTGATTTGAACCTGCAATGTATTCTATCACTGCTACAAGCCTGAAACCAAGAACTTTGCCATTACTGTAGGTAATTGATTCTATTTAACCAATTCTAGCTCTCATCTATATCTTTTTTTCTTTTTATGAATAAACCTTTAGATTTTAGATTCTAAAGGATTGGCAACAGTGTGGTTTGTGGGTAAGATCTGATTTGTATATTGACCTGGATCTGGGGCTTGGTCCTTTGGGATCGGGAGAACCTTTTTTTTTTTTTTTTTTTTCTTAACCATCCCCATAATGGGTGGTGATACTGGGGAAACTGGAGTGTCTAAGGGAATTACTTGTGTGACTTGTGGTTAGCCAATGGGGTAAAATCAAAGTCCTCTCTGTTTGGCTGGTTTGGTTTGCCTTAATAGTAAAGGAACTCCAGTTTTGGGCTGTAACTGCCCTGCTCTAAGCAATTTGTCCTGAATTGATATTCTCAGTTAGGTCCCACCAAAGCCAGCATCATTACGTTAGCGTAGTCAGCAGGATCCACAGAACCAGGTCAATTAAGCTTTGGGTCAGAACCCCACACTATCCAAATTTGAATTTTGGTATTGGGAGTTTTGTTGGTTAAAGATCAATGATCATGAGCCAGAAAGCATCAGCGGAAGCAATGAAACTGCAGCCCTGAGAGACAGCCTGCAGTTTGAACATGGACAAAAACTGACAGAAATTTGAATGAGAGAGAGCAAGCATTGGCCCAGCTGGAGAAGGAAGCTGCTGTGAAAGATTGACTGAATTGGAAAAAGAAGATGGTATAAGAGAGGAAAGGGCTTGTTGGGAGCATGTTGAGCTACTGGCTGCTGAGGAAAGGGTTGCCAGACAGGCTCCAAGTCAAAAAAGCAAGGGAAGAACAGCTGAAATTACATCATCTTGAAAATCCAGTTTATAACAATGTTGGTATGTTGTATAACTGAGCAGTTGTCTGGGTGTAACCAAACGTATCCCAACACTGCCACCTTTTATGTAAATGCTGTTACTGTGAATTCAGTAGATGGTGACCCCATAAACTATGTCAATGCTATCTATGAAAGTGATAATGGAAAATTCATAGAGTGTAAAAGTCAATGGTAAAAGCTGTTTAGGGCAAATTATAGCTTCTAACATCACTTTTGTTAAAGCTGATCTTGTCAGAGGAAGACTACTTACCAAATCAAGGTGTGAATGTTGTCCTCTGAGTTTACTTTGTGTGCCTTTAGCTAGAATCCACCTTGAATGGAATGGTACTAAGCATGAAGTTATAGCTGGTGTAAGGAAGTTATTGCCTAAGGATCTTTTGCTTGGGGAAAATGTTAAAGCTTTGCTCAGTCCAGGTAACCAGTCACAGGAAAGGAATGATCTTAAACCTGTGTCTATTATGCGCAATGATTTTCCTGGGGAGGGTTTCTCCAAATGTTTTTCTGTGCAAAAAAGCAGTTTGTCTGTGAAGTTTCTGGATGTCTGTTTAATGTCTCAGAAGTGAATCTGGAATTAGGTCAAGCACAGAGAGCTCGTTGGTCAGGAAAATGTTTCTCAGGAGCAGAGTAAAGTGGATGGTAAAGTTAAAGCCCTAGCTGGGGAAGGAAAGGGTAGATTTTTGATGGCTGATGGATTATTGGCTAATACAGCTGATAAAAGTGAACCTGAAAAGGGTAACTAACTGATTTGCTGGAAGTAGCTCAGTGTAGTGAGAAAAGCAGCAGTTTATCTGTTGGGAGTGGCAATGTGCCTGGTAAGGAAAGTTTGGATGAGTCTAGGCTGCCTTGTGAGCTGATGGCTTTATCTAGTCAGCAGTTTGGGAAGGCAAGGATAGTGAAAAATGAGTGTCCCTATACCTTACCTGTTCCCTGTGTGGAGAATTGTGACAGTGAAGGAAATGTGCCTGTGTCTGTTGGGGATATTGACTTGCCTATGGAGGGAGCTACTCTGGTCTCCAAGCAGTTGTCTGTGAACAGCCCTGTGTGCTAGGACAAGGAAAGTGAGATCCCAAACTGTGTGGCTGATAAAGGAGAATGTGTCTCTAGCTCTTCTTTGTCTGTAAAGCAGACAGAAGGTGCCTTTCACCCTGTGATGGTTGAGGGTAGTGCAGTTGACTCAAAGTTGGTTCTGGATTCAACTAAAGTCCAGGAAGGGAATGGTCCTAAGCTTATGTCTGCTAGGGAGAATGGCACTGTAACTAGGTTGCGTCCAGTTAGCGTCATAGCAAAATCCCAGAGACCAAACAATTCTGATGCTTGTATTTTGCCTGTCACTAATGTGTGGTTGGAAAAGGATGTAGCAACTCGATCCAATCAGGGTGATATCCTAGCCAGGTCACAAGAAGAGCATAAAGGTAATTTAATTGTTACCTACTGATAGTTTGGACATTTGTAGCAAGAAGGAAAAGATTCCTAAGGTTGTGAGTGGCAAAGGAAAGAGAAATGCTTCTAACCTTTTGACTATGGAATCTAGCAGTTTGCCTGAAAGGGGATTGTGTAGAAATCTGCCTGATGAGCCAGAGGTGATCCTGGATGTGAGTAAGACCCAGAAAGTCTGTTGTTGCTCAGGAAAGTGTTCCTTTAAAGCAGTGGTTCTTAACCTTCACTGCAGCCTGCACCCCTTTGGTTCTCAAAATATGTTCTCGCACCCCTTATCAAAAAATCATTGAAGTAGGTCAGTTCTTTAAACCTAGATATATCCTAACTATAGAATGAAAGAGAATTATATATTTTAATTTTGCAGTAAAATTAATTATCTTTCATCAAATCACTGTCATTGATGGAATCCAGGTTAAAAAGAAATGGATCCAGTATGCATTTCTTTGCCACATCAAGCTCTCCAGTGGAAATATATCCTTGGAAAGAGTCACTCAACTGTTGCAAATGCTTTTGTCACTTCAGTTGCGATGGTCATTCCTTCATTTTCTGAAACAACTGTTTCTTCAAGAAAAGGAAAGTTAGTGAAATTTCTTTTCTCAGCACGCTTTATCCAAACTGGAAGTTTCCGAATAAAAGCAGATAACGTCTCGCTGGCCATTACTGTGTTCATCCCAGTTCCTTGCTTAGATGTGTTGAGTTAATTTAGGTGTGTGAATACACCTGCCATGTACGCAAGGCAAAGGATAAACTCTATTTTCGAAGTCATCAACTAAATTACTGCTTTGGTTACAAAGAAACTGACTTATTTCTTCACACATTTCAAAAATATCAGTAAGCCACCTCACTTCTGTATGGGAAAGGACAGTGTGCTTGGCACCAATTTCTTCTCAAAAAGCATGGAAGAGGTGATGATTGAGACTATGTCCTCTGATGAAGTTTACTGTGCTCACTGCAGTAGACAAAGTATCCTTCAATTTTGTAGGCAAAGTCTTTGCAGCAAGTGCACGATGGTGCAACATACAATGTGTGATCATGATATGAGGTACTTATTTCTTTACATAAGCAACAAATCCTGAATTTTTTCCTAGCATGGCAGGGGCAACATCGGTGCAAATTGATCCACACACATCAAGCGTTATGCTTCAAAAGAAGTCTTTGACAAGATTGAACACATCGATTCCTTTCATAGTTAATTGCAATGGTTCACAGAACAAGAATTTTTCTAAGATTTCTTTCTCCTTTACATACTGCACAAACACCAACAGCTAACTGCAGCCATCAATGTCAGTTGATTTGTCAAGCTGAATACACACTTTTTAAGAGGACTGGCCTTGATATCTTCTATAACTTGCTGCAAGATATCCTGGCTCATGTCATGAATTCTAGAATGGATCACATCATTTGACAAGGGAACCTGCTGAAGCTGCTTTTGTGCATCTGGTCCCAGTACTATTGCCATTTCCAATGCACAGGGTTTCACTAATTCCTCAGCTATTGTATGAGGCTTCTTTTCCTTGGCACGCAAATATGCAACTTGATAGAATGCTTGTAACAAGGGCTTCTCAAGTGACGCAAACCCAAACGTCCTCAAGGTTCTGCTATGATCAAATCATGCCCTTGTAGACTTCAAGGTGTCAATGTCATGTCCAGCAGCTGCACCCCCATGCTGTTTGTTGAAAAGTTCAGACAGCTTCGATGGTTTGAGATTGGCGTTTGAAAATAACGAGCTGCACAGGACACATTGCGGTCATTGATTTCCATCCTCTGTTGTACAAGTGAACCTGTAACGAATATAGTCCTCGTTCCATTTGCATTTCTTTGACATGGCAAGGGTTACTGAAATGAAAAAAATATATAATTGGAGAGAGGAGGGCCTATACACTTTTAAATGCATATTAAATATATGTAAAATAGTGTTGTTGTTCACCACAAATAACAGTACAGTAGGTACACACACATACGCACGTACTACCCAGAGACTTTGCAGAGTTTTGCTGTGGAAGTAAACTGTAACTGGCGCGCGAACAGTTAGCGACTAACTGAATTCAGACAGAGGTGCAGCGCTACCCCATCGTCATCTGTGCATGCATCAAGAAACACCCCACAACCTGGCAGTACGCTGTATTTTGTAGCAAGATATTTTCACTACAATTAGCTTAAAAACAATTTGTATATCACAGTAATCGTTAAATGTATAATAAATACATAGGTTTGATGAAACAAAGTAGTTGTACTTACGGGCATGTGCTTAATTTGTGTTTTTGATGATTTACCTTCTAAAAAAAATCTGGCATGTCTCACACCCCCAGAAAGGGCATCTTGCCCCCCAGGGGGTGTGTGCACCCTAGGTTAAGAACCACTGCTGTAGAGCAAGCCCTAGGTGAAGAGGGTAAGGGCAGAATTTCTGTGAGGGGGTGAACTGTTGATTAGAAAAGCTCCTTGGGAAAGGAATCCTCATGGTAGTCTTTGCAAGCAGTTTACTGCAACTGAAGGGTGTGAAAGTGATTTAATCAAGAAAGTTTCAGTTCCTAACAGCAAGAAATTTTCTGTGGTGAATGGATCCACTGTCTTTCCTTTAGAAAGAGCCAGTGTGAATAGCTTTGAAAAGGTCTCAGATGGAGTAAAAGCTGTTGTTGAACAGCCCTATAACTAAGTGGCTGTGTTTGGCTAGCTTATTGGGGAGACAAGGTTGTTGAGAGAGAAATGTCTCCATGCTGATTCTGTAAGTGAGTAGTCTGTGCCTCCGGTTCAGAGGGAAGACTGAGTAGCTAAGTCTGCAGAGCAGAACAGCTGCACAGTTAATTTCTTGAGAATGTGGGAGATGGCAGGTATACTCTTATCTCTAGACACTTCAGATATGACTTGTAGTCTCCCAGGGCAGGTCTTCATTACTCACCAGATTGGGATAGATTTATCACATCTCCTCTAGACACAATAAATTGATCCCTGAACACGCACCCCATCAACTCCGGACCTCCAGCTCACAAGAGGCAGAAGTGGGGGCTCAGTGAACTTAACATCTGATTCCATGTAGAAGTGGAGGTTGGTAAGGGAAGGACACCAGAACTTTGAGTCTAGCTTGCTGGTGAAAATGGATGGTATCTCTTTAAGACAGTCCAGCCTTAGAATTGGTAGCAGTTAAGGATCTAAAAACTGATAAACAGGCTTCTGTTTGTGTCGATGAAAATTACCTCGCTGACTGGGAGAAGACACACACACAAAGCACACCCAATCAGCCAGTGAATTCTGTTAAGCAAAAGCAATCCGGGTTTGATCCTTCAGGACAAGGAGGAAAAAGAGAACTTACTTTGCAAAGGGAAGACACAAGTTGAACCTAAAAGGCCCAAACTCCAATGTTATTGAGCCAAAGGTGTGGAATGAAGACTGTGAGTATTTAAAGAGTGGGGTGTATTTTTTGGGGGGGGTTGGAAGCTTATTCCATTTCAGAGAGGGAAGAGTAGCCTTGTCTAGATCTTCCTACCCCCCCCCCCCCAGCTCACCTTCCTTTTGCCCCTGTTACTGTACATGGTCAGCTTGCTCCAGCACCCTCAACAGCAAAGTAATAGATTCTGCTGGGGAGCATTTATAACACTACAACAGCTGGGGGGCTCTTACTATGAGCCAGGTGTGATGTTCCAGGGTATAATCCTGACTAGTGGGGGGCTGTGTCACCTGACCTGCAATGGGGGGTGCCTCACCATGCTTTGCTGTTGTAGCCTCTGACTTGGGTAGCTCACAAACAGCCTGTCAGCGTGCAGCTCCCCCGCTCTCCCCACAAGTGTCTGTGTATGGCTACGACTCTGATCCCAGGACCTTGTCAGCACTCACCAGTCACACTTCAGCTTCCATCGGACCTAGGCTACTACATGCAGGGTGACTCCAACACTCCCTGTCCTGACCTTTACCCCTAAACATGCTGTGTGCTGTCCAGCCCTCTCCGGGACAGGCCAGATAGATTAGCAAAAAGAAAAGGAGTACTTGTGGCACCTTAGAGACTAACCAATTTATTTGAGCATGAGCTTTCGTGAGCTACAGCTCACTTCATTGGATGCATACCATGGAAACTGCAGAAGACACTATATACACACAGAGACCATGAAACA
>NC_134225.1:24332762-24345262 GCF_965140235.1 Caretta caretta
TAGGGTTAGGGTTAGGGTTAGGGTTAGGGTTAGGGTTAGGGTTAGGGTTAGGGTTAGGGTTAGGGTTAGGGTTAGGGTTAGGGTTAGGGTTAGGGTTAGGGTTAGGGTTAGGGTTAGGGTTAGGGTTAGGGTTAGGGTTAGGGTTAGGGTTAGGGTTAGGGTTAGGGTTAGGGTTAGGGTTAGGGTTAGGGTTAGGGTTAGGGTTAGGGTTAGGGTTAGGGTTAGGGTTAGGGTTAGGGTTAGGGTTAGGGTTAGGGTTAGGGTTAGGGTTAGGGTTAGGGTTAGGGTTAGGGTTAGGGTTAGGGTTAGGGTTAGGGTTAGGGTTAGGGTTAGGGTTAGGGTTAGGGTTAGGGTTAGGGTTAGGGTTAGGGTTAGGGTTAGGGTTAGGGTTAGGGTTAGGGTTAGGGTTAGGGTTAGGGTTAGGGTTAGGGTTAGGGTTAGGGTTAGGGTTAGGGTTAGGGTTAGGGTTAGGGTTAGGGTTAGGGTTAGGGTTAGGGTTAGGGTTAGGGTTAGGGTTAGGGTTAGGGTTAGGGTTAGGGTTAGGGTTAGGGTTAGGGTTAGGGTTAGGGTTAGGGTTAGGGTTAGGGTTAGGGTTAGGGTTAGGGTTAGGGTTAGGGTTAGGGTTAGGGTTAGGGTTAGGGTTAGGGTTAGGGTTAGGGTTAGGGTTAGGGTTAGGGTTAGGGTTAGGGTTAGGGTTAGGGTTAGGGTTAGGGTTAGGGTTAGGGTTAGGGTTAGGGTTAGGGTTAGGGTTAGGGTTAGGGTTAGGGTTAGGGTTAGGGTTAGGGTTAGGGTTAGGGTTAGGGTTAGGGTTAGGGTTAGGGTTAGGGTTAGGGTTAGGGTTAGGGTTAGGGTTAGGGTTAGGGTTAGGGTTAGGGTTAGGGTTAGGGTTAGGGTTAGGGTTAGGGTTAGGGTTAGGGTTAGGGTTAGGGTTAGGGTTAGGGTTAGGGTTAGGGTTAGGGTTAGGGTTAGGGTTAGGGTTAGGGTTAGGGTTAGGGTTAGGGTTAGGGTTAGGGTTAGGGTTAGGGTTAGGGTTAGGGTTAGGGTTAGGGTTAGGGTTAGGGTTAGGGTTAGGGTTAGGGTTAGGGTTAGGGTTAGGGTTAGGGTTAGGGTTAGGGTTAGGGTTAGGGTTAGGGTTAGGGTTAGGGTTAGGGTTAGGGTTAGGGTTAGGGTTAGGGTTAGGGTTAGGGTTAGGGTTAGGGTTAGGGTTAGGGTTAGGGTTAGGGTTAGGGTTAGGGTTAGGGTTAGGGTTAGGGTTAGGGTTAGGGTTAGGGTTAGGGTTAGGGTTAGGGTTAGGGTTAGGGTTAGGGTTAGGGTTAGGGTTAGGGTTAGGGTTAGGGTTAGGGTTAGGGTTAGGGTTAGGGTTAGGGTTAGGGTTAGGGTTAGGGTTAGGGTTAGGGTTAGGGTTAGGGTTAGGGTTAGGGTTAGGGTTAGGGTTAGGGTTAGGGTTAGGGTTAGGGTTAGGGTTAGGGTTAGGGTTAGGGTTAGGGTTAGGGTTAGGGTTAGGGTTAGGGTTAGGGTTAGGGTTAGGGTTAGGGTTAGGGTTAGGGTTAGGGTTAGGGTTAGGGTTAGGGTTAGGGTTAGGGTTAGGGTTAGGGTTAGGGTTAGGGTTAGGGTTAGGGTTAGGGTTAGGGTTAGGGTTAGGGTTAGGGTTAGGGTTAGGGTTAGGGTTAGGGTTAGGGTTAGGGTTAGGGTTAGGGTTAGGGTTAGGGTTAGGGTTAGGGTTAGGGTTAGGGTTAGGGTTAGGGTTAGGGTTAGGGTTAGGGTTAGGGTTAGGGTTAGGGTTAGGGTTAGGGTTAGGGTTAGGGTTAGGGTTAGGGTTAGGGTTAGGGTTAGGGTTAGGGTTAGGGTTAGGGTTAGGGTTAGGGTTAGGGTTAGGGTTAGGGTTAGGGTTAGGGTTAGGGTTAGGGTTAGGGTTAGGGTTAGGGTTAGGGTTAGGGTTAGGGTTAGGGTTAGGGTTAGGGTTAGGGTTAGGGTTAGGGTTAGGGTTAGGGTTAGGGTTAGGGTTAGGGTTAGGGTTAGGGTTAGGGTTAGGGTTAGGGTTAGGGTTAGGGTTAGGGTTAGGGTTAGGGTTAGGGTTAGGGTTAGGGTTAGGGTTAGGGTTAGGGTTAGGGTTAGGGTTAGGGTTAGGGTTAGGGTTAGGGTTAGGGTTAGGGTTAGGGTTAGGGTTAGGGTTAGGGTTAGGGTTAGGGTTAGGGTTAGGGTTAGGGTTAGGGTTAGGGTTAGGGTTAGGGTTAGGGTTAGGGTTAGGGTTAGGGTTAGGGTTAGGGTTAGGGTTAGGGTTAGGGTTAGGGTTAGGGTTAGGGTTAGGGTTAGGGTTAGGGTTAGGGTTAGGGTTAGGGTTAGGGTTAGGGTTAGGGTTAGGGTTAGGGTTAGGGTTAGGGTTAGGGTTAGGGTTAGGGTTAGGGTTAGGGTTAGGGTTAGGGTTAGGGTTAGGGTTAGGGTTAGGGTTAGGGTTAGGGTTAGGGTTAGGGTTAGGGTTAGGGTTAGGGTTAGGGTTAGGGTTAGGGTTAGGGTTAGGGTTAGGGTTAGGGTTAGGGTTAGGGTTAGGGTTAGGGTTAGGGTTAGGGTTAGGGTTAGGGTTAGGGTTAGGGTTAGGGTTAGGGTTAGGGTTAGGGTTAGGGTTAGGGTTAGGGTTAGGGTTAGGGTTAGGGTTAGGGTTAGGGTTAGGGTTAGGGTTAGGGTTAGGGTTAGGGTTAGGGTTAGGGTTAGGGTTAGGGTTAGGGTTAGGGTTAGGGTTAGGGTTAGGGTTAGGGTTAGGGTTAGGGTTAGGGTTAGGGTTAGGGTTAGGGTTAGGGTTAGGGTTAGGGTTAGGGTTAGGGTTAGGGTTAGGGTTAGGGTTAGGGTTAGGGTTAGGGTTAGGGTTAGGGTTAGGGTTAGGGTTAGGGTTAGGGTTAGGGTTAGGGTTAGGGTTAGGGTTAGGGTTAGGGTTAGGGTTAGGGTTAGGGTTAGGGTTAGGGTTAGGGTTAGGGTTAGGGTTAGGGTTAGGGTTAGGGTTAGGGTTAGGGTTAGGGTTAGGGTTAGGGTTAGGGTTAGGGTTAGGGTTAGGGTTAGGGTTAGGGTTAGGGTTAGGGTTAGGGTTAGGGTTAGGGTTAGGGTTAGGGTTAGGGTTAGGGTTAGGGTTAGGGTTAGGGTTAGGGTTAGGGTTAGGGTTAGGGTTAGGGTTAGGGTTAGGGTTAGGGTTAGGGTTAGGGTTAGGGTTAGGGTTAGGGTTAGGGTTAGGGTTAGGGTTAGGGTTAGGGTTAGGGTTAGGGTTAGGGTTAGGGTTAGGGTTAGGGTTAGGGTTAGGGTTAGGGTTAGGGTTAGGGTTAGGGTTAGGGTTAGGGTTAGGGTTAGGGTTAGGGTTAGGGTTAGGGTTAGGGTTAGGGTTAGGGTTAGGGTTAGGGTTAGGGTTAGGGTTAGGGTTAGGGTTAGGGTTAGGGTTAGGGTTAGGGTTAGGGTTAGGGTTAGGGTTAGGGTTAGGGTTAGGGTTAGGGTTAGGGTTAGGGTTAGGGTTAGGGTTAGGGTTAGGGTTAGGGTTAGGGTTAGGGTTAGGGTTAGGGTTAGGGTTAGGGTTAGGGTTAGGGTTAGGGTTAGGGTTAGGGTTAGGGTTAGGGTTAGGGTTAGGGTTAGGGTTAGGGTTAGGGTTAGGGTTAGGGTTAGGGTTAGGGTTAGGGTTAGGGTTAGGGTTAGGGTTAGGGTTAGGGTTAGGGTTAGGGTTAGGGTTAGGGTTAGGGTTAGGGTTAGGGTTAGGGTTAGGGTTAGGGTTAGGGTTAGGGAGGGTTAGGGTTAGGGTTAGGGTTAGGGTTAGGGTTAGGGTTAGGGTTAGGGTTAGGGTTAGGGTTAGGGTTAGGGTTAGGGTTAGGGTTAGGGTTAGGGTTAGGGTTAGGGTTAGGGTTAGGGTTAGGGTTAGGGTTAGGGTTAGGGTTAGGGTTAGGGTTAGGGTTAGGGTTAGGGTTAGGGTTAGGGTTAGGGTTAGGGTTAGGGTTAGGGTTAGGGTTAGGGTTAGGGTTAGGGTTAGGGTTAGGGTTAGGGTTAGGGTTAGGGTTAGGGTTAGGGTTAGGGTTAGGGTTAGGGTTAGGGTTAGGGTTAGGGTTAGGGTTAGGGTTAGGGTTAGGGTTAGGGTTAGGGTTAGGGTTAGGGTTAGGGTTAGGGTTAGGGTTAGGGTTAGGGTTAGGGTTAGGGTTAGGGTTAGGGTTAGGGTTAGGGTTAGGGTTAGGGTTAGGGTTAGGGTTAGGGTTAGGGTTAGGGTTAGGGTTAGGGTTAGGGTTAGGGTTAGGGTTAGGGTTAGGGTTAGGGTTAGGGTTAGGGTTAGGGTTAGGGTTAGGGTTAGGGTTAGGGTTAGGGTTAGGGTTAGGGTTAGGGTTAGGGTTAGGGTTAGGGTTAGGGTTAGGGTTAGGGTTAGGGTTAGGGTTAGGGTTAGGGTTAGGGTTAGGGTTAGGGTTAGGGTTAGGGTTAGGGTTAGGGTTAGGGTTAGGGTTAGGGTTAGGGTTAGGGTTAGGGTTAGGGTTAGGGTTAGGGTTAGGGTTAGGGTTAGGGTTAGGGTTAGGGTTAGGGTTAGGGTTAGGGTTAGGGTTAGGGTTAGGGTTAGGGTTAGGGTTAGGGTTAGGGTTAGGGTTAGGGTTAGGGTTAGGGTTAGGGTTAGGGTTAGGGTTAGGGTTAGGGTTAGGGTTAGGGTTAGGGTTAGGGTTAGGGTTAGGGTTAGGGTTAGGGTTAGGGTTAGGGTTAGGGTTAGGGTTAGGGTTAGGGTTAGGGTTAGGGTTAGGGTTAGGGTTAGGGTTAGGGTTAGGGTTAGGGTTAGGGTTAGGGTTAGGGTTAGGGTTAGGGTTAGGGTTAGGGTTAGGGTTAGGGTTAGGGTTAGGGTTAGGGTTAGGGTTAGGGTTAGGGTTAGGGTTAGGGTTAGGGTTAGGGTTAGGGTTAGGGTTAGGGTTAGGGTTAGGGTTAGGGTTAGGGTTAGGGTTAGGGTTAGGGTTAGGGTTAGGGTTAGGGTTAGGGTTAGGGTTAGGGTTAGGGTTAGGGTTAGGGTTAGGGTTAGGGTTAGGGTTAGGGTTAGGGTTAGGGTTAGGGTTAGGGTTAGGGTTAGGGTTAGGGTTAGGGTTAGGGTTAGGGTTAGGGTTAGGGTTAGGGTTAGGGTTAGGGTTAGGGTTAGGGTTAGGGTTAGGGTTAGGGTTAGGGTTAGGGTTAGGGTTAGGGTTAGGGTTAGGGTTAGGGTTAGGGTTAGGGTTAGGGTTAGGGTTAGGGTTAGGGTTAGGGTTAGGGTTAGGGTTAGGGTTAGGGTTAGGGTTAGGGTTAGGGTTAGGGTTAGGGTTAGGGTTAGGGTTAGGGTTAGGGTTAGGGTTAGGGTTAGGGTTAGGGTTAGGGTTAGGGTTAGGGTTAGGGTTAGGGTTAGGGTTAGGGTTAGGGTTAGGGTTAGGGTTAGGGTTAGGGTTAGGGTTAGGGTTAGGGTTAGGGTTAGGGTTAGGGTTAGGGTTAGGGTTAGGGTTAGGGTTAGGGTTAGGGTTAGGGTTAGGGTTAGGGTTAGGGTTAGGGTTAGGGTTAGGGTTAGGGTTAGGGTTAGGGTTAGGGTTAGGGTTAGGGTTAGGGTTAGGGTTAGGGTTAGGGTTAGGGTTAGGGTTAGGGTTAGGGTTAGGGTTAGGGTTAGGGTTAGGGTTAGGGTTAGGGTTAGGGTTAGGGTTAGGGTTAGGGTTAGGGTTAGGGTTAGGGTTAGGGTTAGGGTTAGGGTTAGGGTTAGGGTTAGGGTTAGGGTTAGGGTTAGGGTTAGGGTTAGGGTTAGGGTTAGGGTTAGGGTTAGGGTTAGGGTTAGGGTTAGGGTTAGGGTTAGGGTTAGGGTTAGGGTTAGGGTTAGGGTTAGGGTTAGGGTTAGGGTTAGGGTTAGGGTTAGGGTTAGGGTTAGGGTTAGGGTTAGGGTTAGGGTTAGGGTTAGGGTTAGGGTTAGGGTTAGGGTTAGGGTTAGGGTTAGGGTTAGGGTTAGGGTTAGGGTTAGGGTTAGGGTTAGGGTTAGGGTTAGGGTTAGGGTTAGGGTTAGGGTTAGGGTTAGGGTTAGGGTTAGGGTTAGGGTTAGGGTTAGGGTTAGGGTTAGGGTTAGGGTTAGGGTTAGGGTTAGGGTTAGGGTTAGGGTTAGGGTTAGGGTTAGGGTTAGGGTTAGGGTTAGGGTTAGGGTTAGGGTTAGGGTTAGGGTTAGGGTTAGGGTTAGGGTTAGGGTTAGGGTTAGGGTTAGGGTTAGGGTTAGGGTTAGGGTTAGGGTTAGGGTTAGGGTTAGGGTTAGGGTTAGGGTTAGGGTTAGGGTTAGGGTTAGGGTTAGGGTTAGGGTTAGGGTTAGGGTTAGGGTTAGGGTTAGGGTTAGGGTTAGGGTTAGGGTTAGGGTTAGGGTTAGGGTTAGGGTTAGGGTTAGGGTTAGGGTTAGGGTTAGGGTTAGGGTTAGGGTTAGGGTTAGGGTTAGGGTTAGGGTTAGGGTTAGGGTTAGGGTTAGGGTTAGGGTTAGGGTTAGGGTTAGGGTTAGGGTTAGGGTTAGGGTTAGGGTTAGGGTTAGGGTTAGGGTTAGGGTTAGGGTTAGGGTTAGGGTTAGGGTTAGGGTTAGGGTTAGGGTTAGGGTTAGGGTTAGGGTTAGGGTTAGGGTTAGGGTTAGGGTTAGGGTTAGGGTTAGGGTTAGGGTTAGGGTTAGGGTTAGGGTTAGGGTTAGGGTTAGGGTTAGGGTTAGGGTTAGGGTTAGGGTTAGGGTTAGGGTTAGGGTTAGGGTTAGGGTTAGGGTTAGGGTTAGGGTTAGGGTTAGGGTTAGGGTTAGGGTTAGGGTTAGGGTTAGGGTTAGGGTTAGGGTTAGGGTTAGGGTTAGGGTTAGGGTTAGGGTTAGGGTTAGGGTTAGGGTTAGGGTTAGGGTTAGGGTTAGGGTTAGGGTTAGGGTTAGGGTTAGGGTTAGGGTTAGGGTTAGGGTTAGGGTTAGGGTTAGGGTTAGGGTTAGGGTTAGGGTTAGGGTATAGGGTTAGGGTTAGGGTTAGGGTTAGGGTTAGGGTTAGGGTTAGGGTTAGGGTTAGGGTTAGGGTTAGGGTTAGGGTTAGGGTTAGGGTTAGGGTTAGGGTTAGGGTTAGGGTTAGGGTTAGGGTTAGGGTTAGGGTTAGGGTTAGGGTTAGGGTTAGGGTTAGGGTTAGGGTTAGGGTTAGGGTTAGGGTTAGGGTTAGGGTTAGGGTTAGGGTTAGGGTTAGGGTTAGGGTTAGGGTTAGGGTTAGGGTTAGGGTTAGGGTTAGGGTTAGGGTTAGGGTTAGGGTTAGGGTTAGGGTTAGGGTTAGGGTTAGGGTTAGGGTTAGGGTTAGGGTTAGGGTTAGGGTTAGGGTTAGGGTTAGGGTTAGGGTTAGGGTTAGGGTTAGGGTTAGGGTTAGGGTTAGGGTTAGGGTTAGGGTTAGGGTTAGGGTTAGGGTTAGGGTTAGGGTTAGGGTTAGGGTTAGGGTTAGGGTTAGGGTTAGGGTTAGGGTTAGGGTTAGGGTTAGGGTTAGGGTTAGGGTTAGGGTTAGGGTTAGGGTTAGGGTTAGGGTTAGGGTTAGGGTTAGGGTTAGGGTTAGGGTTAGGGTTAGGGTTAGGGTTAGGGTTAGGGTTAGGGTTAGGGTTAGGGTTAGGGTTAGGGTTAGGGTTAGGGTTAGGGTTAGGGTTAGGGTTAGGGTTAGGGTTAGGGTTAGGGTTAGGGTTAGGGTTAGGGTTAGGGTTAGGGTTAGGGTTAGGGTTAGGGTTAGGGTTAGGGTTAGGGTTAGGGTTAGGGTTAGGGTTAGGGTTAGGGTTAGGGTTAGGGTTAGGGTTAGGGTTAGGGTTAGGGTTAGGGTTAGGGTTAGGGTTAGGGTTAGGGTTAGGGTTAGGGTTAGGGTTAGGGTTAGGGTTAGGGTTAGGGTTAGGGTTAGGGTTAGGGTTAGGGTTAGGGTTAGGGTTAGGGTTAGGGTTAGGGTTAGGGTTAGGGTTAGGGTTAGGGTTAGGGTTAGGGTTAGGGTTAGGGTTAGGGTTAGGGTTAGGGTTAGGGTTAGGGTTAGGGTTAGGGTTAGGGTTAGGGTTAGGGTTAGGGTTAGGGTTAGGGTTAGGGTTAGGGTTAGGGTTAGGGTTAGGGTTAGGGTTAGGGTTAGGGTTAGGGTTAGGGTTAGGGTTAGGGTTAGGGTTAGGGTTAGGGTTAGGGTTAGGGTTAGGGTTAGGGTTAGGGTTAGGGTTAGGGTTAGGGTTAGGGTTAGGGTTAGGGTTAGGGTTAGGGTTAGGGTTAGGGTTAGGGTTAGGGTTAGGGTTAGGGTTAGGGTTAGGGTTAGGGTTAGGGTTAGGGTTAGGGTTAGGGTTAGGGTTAGGGTTAGGGTTAGGGTTAGGGTTAGGGTTAGGGTTAGGGTTAGGGTTAGGGTTAGGGTTAGGGTTAGGGTTAGGGTTAGGGTTAGGGTTAGGGTTAGGGTTAGGGTTAGGGTTAGGGTTAGGGTTAGGGTTAGGGTTAGGGTTAGGGTTAGGGTTAGGGTTAGGGTTAGGGTTAGGGTTAGGGTTAGGGTTAGGGTTAGGGTTAGGGTTAGGGTTAGGGTTAGGGTTAGGGTTAGGGTTAGGGTTAGGGTTAGGGTTAGGGTTAGGGTTAGGGTTAGGGTTAGGGTTAGGGTTAGGGTTAGGGTTAGGGTTAGGGTTAGGGTTAGGGTTAGGGTTAGGGTTAGGGTTAGGGTTAGGGTTAGGGTTAGGGTTAGGGTTAGGGTTAGGGTTAGGGTTAGGGTTAGGGTTAGGGTTAGGGTTAGGGTTAGGGTTAGGGTTAGGGTTAGGGTTAGGGTTAGGGTTAGGGTTAGGGTTAGGGTTAGGGTTAGGGTTAGGGTTAGGGTTAGGGTTAGGGTTAGGGTTAGGGTTAGGGTTAGGGTTAGGGTTAGGGTTAGGGTTAGGGTTAGGGTTAGGGTTAGGGTTAGGGTTAGGGTTAGGGTTAGGGTTAGGGTTAGGGTTAGGGTTAGGGTTAGGGTTAGGGTTAGGGTTAGGGTTAGGGTTAGGGTTAGGGTTAGGGTTAGGGTTAGGGTTAGGGTTAGGGTTAGGGTTAGGGTTAGGGTTAGGGTTAGGGTTAGGGTTAGGGTTAGGGTTAGGGTTAGGGTTAGGGTTAGGGTTAGGGTTAGGGTTAGGGTTAGGGTTAGGGTTAGGGTTAGGGTTAGGGTTAGGGTTAGGGTTAGGGTTAGGGTTAGGGTTAGGGTTAGGGTTAGGGTTAGGGTTAGGGTTAGGGTTAGGGTTAGGGTTAGGGTTAGGGTTAGGGTTAGGGTTAGGGTTAGGGTTAGGGTTAGGGTTAGGGTTAGGGTTAGGGTTAGGGTTAGGGTTAGGGTTAGGGTTAGGGTTAGGGTTAGGGTTAGGGTTAGGGTTAGGGTTAGGGTTAGGGTTAGGGTTAGGGTTAGGGTTAGGGTTAGGGTTAGGGTTAGGGTTAGGGTTAGGGTTAGGGTTAGGGTTAGGGTTAGGGTTAGGGTTAGGGTTAGGGTTAGGGTTAGGGTTAGGGTTAGGGTTAGGGTTAGGGTTAGGGTTAGGGTTAGGGTTAGGGTTAGGGTTAGGGTTAGGGTTAGGGTTAGGGTTAGGGTTAGGGTTAGGGTTAGGGTTAGGGTTAGGGTTAGGGTTAGGGTTAGGGTTAGGGTTAGGGTTAGGGTTAGGGTTAGGGTTAGGGTTAGGGTTAGGGTTAGGGTTAGGGTTAGGGTTAGGGTTAGGGTTAGGGTTAGGGTTAGGGTTAGGGTTAGGGTTAGGGTTAGGGTTAGGGTTAGGGTTAGGGTTAGGGTTAGGGTTAGGGTTAGGGTTAGGGTTAGGGTTAGGGTTAGGGTTAGGGTTAGGGTTAGGGTTAGGGTTAGGGTTAGGGTTAGGGTTAGGGTTAGGGTTAGGGTTAGGGTTAGGGTTAGGGTTAGGGTTAGGGTTAGGGTTAGGGTTAGGGTTAGGGTTAGGGTTAGGGTTAGGGTTAGGGTTAGGGTTAGGGTTAGGGTTAGGGTTAGGGTTAGGGTTAGGGTTAGGGTTAGGGTTAGGGTTAGGGTTAGGGTTAGGGTTAGGGTTAGGGTTAGGGTTAGGGTTAGGGTTAGGGTTAGGGTTAGGGTTAGGGTTAGGGTTAGGGTTAGGGTTAGGGTTAGGGTTAGGGTTAGGGTTAGGGTTAGGGTTAGGGTTAGGGTTAGGGTTAGGGTTAGGGTTAGGGTTAGGGTTAGGGTTAGGGTTAGGGTTAGGGTTAGGGTTAGGGTTAGGGTTAGGGTTAGGGTTAGGGTTAGGGTTAGGGTTAGGGTTAGGGTTAGGGTTAGGGTTAGGGTTAGGGTTAGGGTTAGGGTTAGGGTTAGGGTTAGGGTTAGGGTTAGGGTTAGGGTTAGGGTTAGGGTTAGGGTTAGGGTTAGGGTTAGGGTTAGGGTTAGGGTTAGGGTTAGGGTTAGGGTTAGGGTTAGGGTTAGGGTTAGGGTTAGGGTTAGGGTTAGGGTTAGGGTTAGGGTTAGGGTTAGGGTTAGGGTTAGGGTTAGGGTTAGGGTTAGGGTTAGGGTTAGGGTTAGGGTTAGGGTTAGGGTTAGGGTTAGGGTTAGGGTTAGGGTTAGGGTT
Source organism: Caretta caretta (assembly GCF_965140235.1). Classification (NCBI taxonomy): domain Eukaryota; kingdom Metazoa; phylum Chordata; order Testudines; family Cheloniidae; genus Caretta; species Caretta caretta. The sequence goes on from NC_134225.1 coordinate 24,343,251, forward strand.
AGGGTTAGGGTTAGGGTTAGGGTTAGGGTTAGGGTTAGGGTTAGGGTTAGGGTTAGGGTTAGGGTTAGGGTTAGGGTTAGGGTTAGGGTTAGGGTTAGGGTTAGGGTTAGGGTTAGGGTTAGGGTTAGGGTTAGGGTTAGGGTTAGGGTTAGGGTTAGGGTTAGGGTTAGGGTTAGGGTTAGGGTTAGGGTTAGGGTTAGGGTTAGGGTTAGGGTTAGGGTTAGGGTTAGGGTTAGGGTTAGGGTTAGGGTTAGGGTTAGGGTTAGGGTTAGGGTTAGGGTTAGGGTTAGGGTTAGGGTTAGGGTTAGGGTTAGGGTTAGGGTTAGGGTTAGGGTTAGGGTTAGGGTTAGGGTTAGGGTTAGGGTTAGGGTTAGGGTTAGGGTTAGGGTTAGGGTTAGGGTTAGGTTAGGGTTAGGGTTAGGGTTAGGGTTAGGGTTAGGGTTAGGGTTAGGGTTAGGGTTAGGGTTAGGGTTAGGGTTAGGGTTAGGGTTAGGGTTAGGGTTAGGGTTAGGGTTAGGGTTAGGGTTAGGGTTAGGGTTAGGGTTAGGGTTAGGGTTAGGGTTAGGGTTAGGGTTAGGGTTAGGGTTAGGGTTAGGGTTAGGGTTAGGGTTAGGGTTAGGGTTAGGGTTAGGGTTAGGGTTAGGGTTAGGGTTAGGGTTAGGGTTAGGGTTAGGGTTAGGGTTAGGGTTAGGGTTAGGGTTAGGGTTAGGGTTAGGGTTAGGGTTAGGGTTAGGGTTAGGGTTAGGGTTAGGGTTAGGGTTAGGTTAGGGTTAGGGTTAGGGTTAGGGTTAGGGTTAGGGTTAGGGTTAGGGTTAGGGTTAGGGTTAGGGTTAGGGTTAGGGTTAGGGTTAGGGTTAGGGTTAGGGTTAGGGATAGGGTTAGGGTTAGGGTTAGGGTTAGGGTTAGGGTTAGGGTTAGGGTTAGGGTTAGGGTTAGGGTTAGGGTTAGGGTTAGGGTTAGGGTTAGGGTTAGGGTTAGGGTTAGGGTTAGGGTTAGGGTTAGGGTTAGGGTTAGGGTTAGGGTTAGGGTTAGGGTTAGGGTTAGGGTTAGGGTTAGGGTTAGGGTTAGGGTTAGGGTTAGGGTTAGGGTTAGGGTTAGGGTTAGGGTTAGGGTTAGGGTTAGGGTTAGGGTTAGGGTTAGGGTTAGGGTTAGGGTTAGGGTTAGGGTTAGGGTTAGGGTTAGGGTTAGGGTTAGGGTTAGGGTTAGGGTTAGGGTTAGGGTTAGGGTTAGGGTTAGGGTTAGGTTAGGGTTAGGGTTAGGGTTAGGGTTAGGGTTAGGGTTAGGGTTAGGGTTAGGGTTAGGGTTAGGGTTAGGGTTAGGGTTAGGGTTAGGGTTAGGGTTAGGGTTAGGGTTAGGGTTAGGGTTAGGGTTAGGGTTAGGGTTAGGGTTAGGGTTAGGGTTAGGGTTAGGGTTAGGGTTAGGGTTAGGGTTAGGGTTAGGGTTAGGGTTAGGGTTAGGGTTAGGGTTAGGGTTAGGGTTAGGGTTAGGGTTAGGGTTAGGGTTAGGGTTAGGGTTAGGGTTAGGGTTAGGGTTAGGGTTAGGGTTAGGGTTAGGGTTAGGGTTAGGGTTAGGGTTAGGGTTAGGGTTAGGGTTAGGGTTAGGGTTAGGGTTAGGGTTAGGGTTAGGGTTAGGGTTAGGGTTAGGGTTAGGGTTAGGGTTAGGGTTAGGGTTAGGGTTAGGGTTAGGGTTAGGGTTAGGGTTAGGGTTAGGGTTAGGGTTAGGGTTAGGGTTAGGGTTAGGGTTAGGGTTAGGGTTAGGGTTAGGGTTAGGGTTAGGGTTAGGGTTAGGGTTAGGGTTAGGGTTAGGGTTAGGGTTAGGGTTAGGGTTAGGGTTAGGGTTAGGGTTAGGGTTAGGGTTAGGGTTAGGGTTAGGGTTAGGGTTAGGGTTAGGGTTAGGGTTAGGGTTAGGGTTAGGGTTAGGGTTAGGGTTAGGGTTAGGGTTAGGGTTAGGGTTAGGGTTAGGGTTAGGGTTAGGGTTAGGGTTAGGGTTAGGGTTAGGGTTAGGGTTAGGGT
>NC_134226.1:0-2500 GCF_965140235.1 Caretta caretta
CCTAACCCTAACCCTAACCCTAACCCTAACCCTAACCCTAACCCTAACCCTAACCCTAACCCTAACCCTAACCCTAACCCTAACCCTAACCCTAACCCTAACCCTAACCCTAACCCTAACCCTAACCCTAACCCTAACCCTAACCCTAACCCTAACCCTAACCCTAACCCTAACCCTAACCCTAACCCTAACCCTAACCCTAACCCTAACCCTAACCCTAACCCTAACCCTAACCCTAACCCTAACCCTAACCCTAACCCTAACCCTAACCCTAACCCTAACCCTAACCCTAACCCTAACCCTAACCCTAACCCTAACCCTAACCCTAACCCTAACCCTAACCCTAACCCTAACCCTAACCCTAACCCTAACCCTAACCCTAACCCTAACCCTAACCCTAACCCTAACCCTAACCCTAACCCTAACCCTAACCCTAACCCTAACCCTAACCCTAACCCTAACCCTAACCCTAACCCTAACCCTAACCCTAACCCTAACCCTAACCCTAACCCTAACCCTAACCCTAACCCTAACCCTAACCCTAACCCTAACCCTAACCCTAACCCTAACCCTAACCCTAACCCTAACCCTAACCCTAACCCTAACCCTAACCCTAACCCTAACCCTAACCCTAACCCTAACCCTAACCCTAACCCTAACCCTAACCCTAACCCTAACCCTAACCCTAACCCTAACCCTAACCCTAACCCTAACCCTAACCCTAACCCTAACCCTAACCCTAACCCTAACCCTAACCCTAACCCTAACCCTAACCCTAACCCTAACCCTAACCCTAACCCTAACCCTAACCCCTAACCCTAACCCTAACCCTAACCCTAACCCTAACCCTAACCCTAACCCTAACCCTAACCCTAACCCTAACCCTAACCCTAACCCTAACCCTAACCCTAACCCTAACCCTAACCCTAACCCTAACCCTAACCCTAACCCTAACCCTAACCCTAACCCTAACCCTAACCCTAACCCTAACCCTAACCCTAACCCTAACCCTAACCCTAACCCTAACCCTAACCCTAACCCTAACCCTAACCCTAACCCTAACCCTAACCCTAACCCTAACCCTAACCCTAACCCTAACCCTAACCCTAACCCTAACCCTAACCCTAACCCTAACCCTAACCCTAACCCTAACCCTAACCCTAACCCTAACCCTAACCCTAACCCTAACCCTAACCCTAACCCTAACCCTAACCCTAACCCTAACCCTAACCCTAACCCTAACCCTAACCCTAACCCTAACCCTAACCCTAACCCTAACCCTAACCCTAACCCTAACCCTAACCCTAACCCTAACCCTAACCCTAACCCTAACCCTAACCCTAACCCTAACCCTAACCCTAACCCTAACCCTAACCCTAACCCTAACCCTAACCCTAACCCTAACCCTAACCCTAACCCTAACCCTAACCCTAACCCTAACCCTAACCCTAACCCTAACCCTAACCCTAACCCTAACCCTAACCCTAACCCTAACCCTAACCCTAACCCTAACCCTAACCCTAACCCTAACCCTAACCCTAACCCTAACCCTAACCCTAACCCTAACCCTAACCCTAACCCTAACCCTAACCCTAACCCTAACCCTAACCCTAACCCTAACCCTAACCCTAACCCTAACCCTAACCCTAACCCTAACCCTAACCCTAACCCTAACCCTAACCCTAACCCTAACCCTAACCCTAACCCTAACCCTAACCCTAACCCTAACCCTAACCCTAACCCTAACCCTAACCCTAACCCTAACCCTAACCCTAACCCTAACCCTAACCCTAACCCTAACCCTAACCCTAACCCTAACCCTAACCCTAACCCTAACCCTAACCCTAACCCTAACCCTAACCCTAACCCTAACCCTAACCCTAACCCTAACCCTAACCCTAACCCTAACCCTAACCCTAACCCTAACCCTAACCCTAACCCTAACCCTAACCCTAACCCTAACCCTAACCCTAACCCTAACCCTAACCCTAACCCTAACCCTAACCCTAACCCTAACCCTAACCCTAACCCTAACCCTAACCCTAACCCTAACCCTAACCCTAACCCTAACCCTAACCCTAACCCTAACCCTAACCCTAACCCTAACCCTAACCCTAACCCTAACCCTAACCCTAACCCTAACCCTAACCCTAACCCTAACCCTAACCCTAACCCTAACCCTAACCCTAACCCTAACCCTAACCCTAACCCTAACCCTAACCCTAACCCTAACCCTAACCCTAACCCTAACCCTAACCCTAACCCTAACCCTAACCCTAACCCTAACCCTAACCCTAACCCTAACCCTAACCCTAACCCTAACCCTAACCCTAACCCTAACCCTAACCCTAACCCTAACCCTAACCCTAACCCTAACCCTAACCCTAACCCTAACCCTAACCCTAACCCCTATACGTATATCTATTCTAACCCTAACCCTAACTACCCTAACCCTAACCCTAACCCTAACCTAACCCTAACCCTAACCCTAACCCTAACC